>NW_008588942.1:171948-208799 GCF_000691845.1 Merops nubicus
GTGTTTTTAGCAGTATAATTCAATTGCTCCATTTTACTTGGTATTTGATGTTATATACCTTTATAATGATGCAATACTTTGGGGAAATAGGTTGGATTTAATGAATTTACTGTGTTCGAGAGGCTAGGAGCAAAAATCCTTAGGGGGTCAGAGAACAAGTGAACAGTCCATTAAAAAATCAATCATGCCCACAATTTTATGGAATTCTTATGCCTTGTCTTGGAAATTTTAATAGTATTGTGCTTACAGTAGTATTTTCTTTAAAATCTTAAAAGTAGTGTTCATATCGATTATAAGATAATTAATCAAATTAATGTTCTTCAATTTGCTATGATTAAAATGAATAAAATTGCCAATTATAAGCATATTATTAATAATAATTTCTTATTAAGGAGCATATATCTTAAAATGTGTATCTCTTAAGCTGTATGTGGTATGTATTTACTGATAATCTTAAAGTAATTTTGAACAGAAGATTAAGTTATCTAGTTGGAAATACAGACAGCTTTCAGTGAAATAGATTACTGGAACAATTAAGAGCATCATCGGAGGAGACCACCCATCAATCTTACCAAAATTGCTGTAAAATGCTTGCTATTTGTAAATTCTCCAAATTTTGGATTAACAGTTCATCCAAGGCCATAGGACATTGTCCCCATGTCACTGTTCTGTAAAACGTGTTTAGTCCAGAAAAAGAAGCCTGTTTGCATTATCCTTGAGTATCTGCCAAGCACTGATCTGGAAATCCTGATGGGCTCTGGTGTGCTGCTTCTCCTCAGAAATGGCACCAATCAAAACCTTAAGGCAATAGGCGATAGGTTTTCTGAACTTGGCCTTGTGTCTCCTAAGAAAGAGACTCTGCTATATTTCAGAGTCTTGAGGAGGTCGAATAAGGCCTGAATTCAGTTAGCTCTGTTCCTGTGCCAGATCACAGCTAGTTTATATATGTGCTAACGTCGAGTGCCATGCTGTCATCTTGTCAATCACTGTACTACTACTAAAACTGAGTCCCACTGAGATGCTACATTCACTCAGACTCAGAAGAAAACCTGGGCCCTTCTTGGTTTTGTTATAAAATGTCTTCTGTCAATTCCAGAGTCTCCTGAGGCACCTGTGGTTGGCCCATCTTCCTAAGAGTAAAGACTTGCATTTTACAGGTTGGAGTTGCATGGAATACCTTGAGCTTTCAGAGATGCTTCAAACTATTTATAGTCTTACACAGGCATTGCTACGTAGGATAGACTTAAAAACAGATTTGGAAACTTTTATCAATAACCAAGAGGAATCAGTGTTACAACCCAGTTAGTTTTCACATGGATGGTCACCTTCTGCTGTGCTACTGGATCTAAGCTCTTGGAAGCCCACAGACCTTTCCACTTTAGAAACTGTCTACATCTGGTCTTTGAGGGCCCTACCAGGATAGGGTTTTCTCAATATGTAGCCAGTGTTCTTTGGTATCCTGCAATCTGATGGCCCTGAATGTTTTCTGACTTCTTCAAGACCCTGTAGTATAATCTGTTTCTTAGGAGATGTGAAGACAGAATCATTCAGAAAACCTACTGCTTCTGTCTTCTGTTTTTTATTGGTGGCTCTTGCTGGAGACATCCCTCTAACAGCAGGTTCTGATGCCATCGTCTCTCTCTCTTTCTTGGATTTTATCCTTGGATTTCTTTTTTGTTGGGTCTTTTGTTTTGTGGGTGCTGCAGCTCTGTGTTCATTAGAAAATTAATCTTCATCAAATCAAAAACCTTTGTCTGTGTTCTGGCCTTCTTCAGCTCTGGCATGTGCAATTCTAGACACCCACCTCCCAAGGCCATGCATGCTGGCCCTGCCTTCAGCCTTGGACTGACTTCCTTTAGCAGCCCCAGTGCTCCCCACCCCACACAACTCTGCTCTTTGTACCCGTGTGGTAGATAACAGAGGAATTAAATAAACAGAATTCTTTGTGAAGTTTTCAAGATATTCATCTGTATCCAGTGTGGTTCATGGCTGAATAATGCTTAGAAGATGAAAGTTGCAATTCCAATGTAATCTCATGATTCGGAGTATGTGATCCCAGCTATGGGCAAATAATACGTATGCTTTAATCTGCCTCTAAAGGCACTTACTCCTCTTTGAAGAAGAGTCTACAGGATACTTTCTGTTTGGTTAATACACTGACTTAAGAGCTTTACTAATGTTCTATAAATCTCTGGGTTACCATAGAAGTGGTTTAATCTTCATAGTGTACCTTCCTCAAATTAGTATTGTATCTTGACACAAATTCCACTGAAATGGTGGCAAAATCAGGTGCTTAAACACCTGTGTGGTGAGGATCTGTCCGGAGATAAGGAGATACCTTTTGGAAGAGAATTGCAGTGGTGGAAGTGCTATGCCAGAGGCTCCAGAAGTGCTGGGAGGATGATGGAGCAGTCAGATGAGGGCTTTTGGAGCCAGGGGCTTCCTCTGCTCTGAAAAAGCAGCTGTATGACCCCAGTCTCTGCTAGACTTGCTGGAGGACAATTAACACGCAACAAAGCAATACCCCACTTGGTACGTACAGATGTGTAGTTACCACCTGGAAAAGAAACTGCTTCTTTGTCTTTTCTTCCCTATTTTGAAAGCATAACCATTTGTCCCTTTAGGGTACAAAGGGAGTTAAATTTCCATAGCCCCTCTGTTACAATTAGCCAGGTCCCTGCAAACATCAGCAGGGGTGGCGTGGGCTGGGCCAGGGACCGGGAGGGGGAGCCCCTGGCACGGCTCTGGCCCCGGGGGGACCGGGTTGCCCTTCGGTGATGCCCTGGGCTGGAAACCTCAGCAGGGCTTTCTACGGCAGGGTGAGTCTTAACACCTTGCTGTCAGCTAGTGAGAAGCTGCTTCTCATGGGGACTAGGGAGATGCTCTTCATGGTTGGAGGCAGGAGGTGATGCTGTTGCAGCTGCCAGAGTGTGGGGGAGATGACCCAGGGTCTCAATCTTGCAGCAATGCTGTTTGGGGGAGGTGGATCAGGCGTTTGTCTCTGTACTGGCAGATTTGCTGTTGCTTTTGGAGATCAGTCAACAGTCTGGCAGCATTTTTGTGTGAACATAAACAAGATTACGATTTCCGTGGGTGTTCATGAAATGATTTTTCCTGAATTTTGAGTGAAAGGTTCTGTTCATTAGTAGTTAAAGTAACACTGATATTTTTTTTCCTGAAAGATTTGGTCATTCCACAAAATGCTTCCTGTGTTATGTGTTTCCTAAGGGTATAAGGGTCTTTATCTCCAACATATAATAAACTTCTCTTCATCTTTCTCTAGTACCATTAAAGCCACTAGCCCTTTGTTGTAAAAGTATACTAATGAATAGAAATGTTACAACAAGAACAGAAGTCTTGTGTTTTCCCTTCATCATGCATCATCCATTTTAATTAGATGAAAGGGTGGTGAGTACTGTGACAAGAGTCTGGAATTAAAATCATTAATTGATGTCAAGCTGACGAGAGACTGCTAACATGAATTTACTGACAGCAGGAAAGAAATTAACCTTATCGCTTTATTTAGTACATTGGGACTATTTATTATATTTTCCTATGCAAGTTCCCTGTGTTCCATTTACGTTCATTAGAGAAAAGTGAGTACTAAACCTAAATAAAGTTTTATTGCCACCTAACAATGAAGTTTACATGAACCCACATCAAATAACTTGCAAAAAAACAACCCACCACATCCTTCTAATCAATGTAACTCTTCAAAACTGTTACAGCAATATGTTTGATATTTTAAATTATTATAACATGCTATGCTCTCTAGCCAAGAACAATTGCAAAAGTGATCTGTTGTAAAACCATGCCATAGTTTCTTAATGTCAGTGTTGCAAAAAATGAAACATATTTTCTCCAGCAATGACACTGATTAGAATAACTGTCAGTTTTGATCATCATTGGAAGGTCAGCCTAACAAAGATGAGTTTTAATGTTAAGCATCTTTATTCTTTAGATGAAAGAGTACAACAGTGCCTTACAGAATGACAGCAGCCTCCTATAGATAATTTGTGACCCAAAGGTCATACTAAAAGAATAGAGGAGAGGTCATCCTGTAGTAAAGGCCATCTGGAACTGTTAAAGTATCAGATGGAGTAGGGGGCTGAACAGCAGGACACTCTTGGTGTCTGTCCAGATTTCCCAGAGAGACCATAATATTTTTATTGGAAAGCCCCAGCTTTTTTCCCCTTAAGCAAAATATTTTCATCAAGCAGTTTCATCTTACTTTTAGAAGTCAACATACTGTGATAAGGAGAGGATTTTTGTTTCTTACATATCCGAAGTGTTACCTGTGTCTATAAAATAATGCAAAGGTTCAGCTTTAGGTTTTTTGTTGCTGCTGTTGTTTTGAAGGCACTTAACAGCTTTCACAAGAGCTATTACCTCTAAATCTGTTATTACTGTGAACAATCAGAATTTAAATATTTTCTAAAGTGACATGTAAAATCTTTTCTGATAAAACTTCCACCCCCTTCTCAGTGCATAAGAGAGCAGAGAAAAAATTCCTCTGAGGATCAGAGAAATCACTGCAATGTGTTTCTCATTCTCACTTATTTTGAGATGGGATATTCCAGTTTCACTGAGATTTGTAGCATTGTTTTTGGCACTGTTTTTTTACATAATGGATGAGGGCGCGGGACATGAAAACAAATCAATGGTAGTAATTTTTGTAAGAGAACACAGAAATGAAGCATAAGAATATTGAGCTTTGGGAAAACATTTCAGACCAGTTCCACTTCATAAAAATACTGAGTTTGGGAGGTATGTAAATTGAAGCTTTTTGTGGAATAATATTTGCTGAAGTAGGGTTTGGTTTTGTTTTGTTTTATTTTTTAAACAAAGCTCCTCACATTCTCTAGCCACATATTCTCAGAATACAGATTTTAAGTAATCACACTAAAAGTGTAGTTCCTCTGTTATGCCTCTACAGTGATTCAAGACATGGTACTGGGCAAGGTCTGGCCAAGTCCCTTGAAATATATTTTGAAAATATAATTAATGTGATCTTTATAATATTCTGAGTTACAGGTTTGGTGAAGGTGGTATCTTGCCGATCACATGAGTTTGTCACTCTCTTGGCCATTTCAGTTCTAAGTAAGTGCACTAATATGTTCCATTCTATTTTAGAATGCCAAGTACTGTAGGATAAGGCATTAATATATCCTCTGATGTCCCATAAACTATGCTGTTAGTGGTAGAGTTGCTATAGCAAATATTATTTGAGATTTTTGAAAGCTGTACCATAATTACTAACTTACTGAACTTATTTTTGCTGAGTTGAACAGAACTGGAAACCCATCAGATTTTCCAGACTGCACTATGGGAATCTAAGAGTAAGATAAAGCTCTAAAAGCCACTCTTTTTTTCTAAGCCTTAGACACAGCAGCAAGCATTTGACTGACCAGAAAAACACCTAATGATATAGTCATGGCAGGCAGATAGGGCCCCCCTCCACACCACAGCTGGAACTTCTATTTTGTAACCAGTTCCTAGAACAAATCTTTTTATGGGTTATAAGAAACCTGGCTCTGTTTCTGGCCGTACTGTGGATTTATGCTCTCTCTCAGTACCGTGACCCAACACGGTTTTATAAGGGAATCCTGGGTGGTGCTGTGGGTTCTAATTTGTGTGTTCTGAACAAAGTTACTGGCTATGTTCTCTACTAGTGAGGCTTTTTAAAATTTGCCTTTTCTTTCAACTTCAATGTAAGAGATTCTCATAATCCCTTGCCCTTGCTTTATTATGAGGTTTTACACTGTACTTTTTTCTCACTTCAAACTTTCATTTTCCAACTTCAGGGTTAGGCTACTTTATACCTGGCACTCTAGAAACTGAATAATGGACCTGAAATAGAGCTAGCAGCAGAATTTTATACTCACATTTGTGGCTAATCTTCAGCTAGAGGAGCATAGATGCTGGTTATGCTCAGCTCAACTAACTGATGACAGTATTGTAGCTGGACCTCCTGTTACTGCCTGCAGCATCTGGGAATGACTGATCTGATGTACGGTATGATATATGGTACCATTTGATATATGGTATGCCTCTGTCATTGGTTTCTTGCACATACGGGAACAGCTGCTCCTTACACATCTAACTGCAGAATTCAGATGTTGCCCACCAGTGCTGCTTTCTGGCATTGTTCTCCAGTTGGAAAAAAAACAAAACCTAGGGGAAGTAATGGTCCAAGAAATCCTGTGTGAGAGAAGAAACAAGTGCTCTTAAAGTGAGGAGGGATGGAAGCAGGAGCTCTCCCAAGTTGTTTCAGCAACAGCTGAATTGCATGATTTTCTTCCTTCCTACTTCAGTCCAGCAAAAGAGCTAAATGGGAGATTAGAGCTGAAGTAATCTAATGATCAGGGATCTCCTGTCATAGGTGTAAGTATCAGCTCTTCTGACCAGCTTTGTAATGCAAAAGAAAAATTAAATTCCATTTTACTTACAGACAGCAATGACGTTCTTTGATGAAACATGGTTCTCAGCAGGATAACTATCCCCGTTGTCCATCTGGGTGATCTTCCACTGCTGGGGTCACTGACCCTTGAATCAGACATGAAATAAGAAGAGAAAATTTCAGTCGTCGTGTTTGTTTTGGAGGCAGAGGGGTCTATACTGCCTATGTACCTACCTGATACATTTGCCTTTCGTTGAAACATAGCCTTTAAAAAAACACAGCAGACATACCCCCTGCCCCGAAATGCTGCAGGCTGTTAACTGCACAGCAGTCTAAAGGTTCCATTGAAATATAAGTAAGGTGCTAATTTACAGATTTACTTTTTTTTTTTTCCAAAATAAATGCAAAATAAGCAAGGTTTTTCACTTGTTTATTCCAAGATCCAAGAAAGGAGATTTGAGATACTCTGCTGGGGGGGATGTGTCTTCCCTTTGGGAAGACGAAGGATGAATTTAGGATGAAATACATGAGAGATTTCACTAGGTTAGAGGAAAATATTCTAATGTCTCCTCTAGTTTCATCAATGTCACTTGGTTTCAAATTGGTTTGCACTTCACCTGCTTATATGCATAATATTTACTTTCTCTCTTGCATTTTTCATTTCTTAAATCTTCATTTCTATTTTGCTGCCTTCTTTAATAGCCTCCTTTAATATAACTCCTTATAAAAATCAGGATGTTGTTCTCTTCTTAATATATTAGGGCACTTACAGTAATCACCTTATCACCTTTATCTCTCCCCCTCTTTTTATAAAAAAAAAAAAACAAACCTGCAGCCCTCCTGGGTTGTAGCTCATTTAAGGTTTTTGAAATTCTCATGCATCTCTTCTGCACATGGGATTTGAGAAGGGGGGAACTGCAGAGAGACATTAAGTACTATTGCATATTCTAATTGGCAGATAAGCTGTGATTGTTGAAGGAGAAAGAAAATTAAGACTGTATGATTGCATACATGCATTTCTTTAGTTTACTTTTTTTTTTTTCTTTCTATATGCAGTCCCTGTTATATTTCTCTTTGCTGTGGAAAACCAATACATAGGAAATATATGTGTGAAAAATTTCTACGCAGGTGCAAAATTATAGATCTAAAAAAGAGATCATGTCGCTTTTCAAAAGTAGGACCTCCTGGGTATGCCATTACTGCCAGATGTTTCATTTTGGTTTTTTTCAGTTTACAAGGACATAGACTCTACAACATCCCATATCAATTTTTTTTCTGCTACCTTTTCATTATGAAGTTCCCCATGTAACTAGCCTCAATTATTCTTGCTGCAGTTTAAATACCTAGTACTTGCCTTAGTACTGTAATGTTGGAAAACAATATTCTTTTCCTCCTCATGCATCTGAAGGCTGCTGTTATGTCCCCGCTGTGTCTTTTTCTTTTCCCTAACAGCTTGACATTGCTGACTTGTATCTGTTATCCAGTAGAACTTCCAGATCCATTCTTGAAAAAGCAAGATCTTTTCCCCTACTTTTAATTGGTATGCTTAATTATTCCAACTGTGTAAATTACTTTCCAGTTGCTGTTATTGAAGTTAATTCTATTTTTGAAATCTCCTCTGTCTGTTTTTCAAGAATATTTGAAATGTTAATCCCTTCCTCCAAAGTTCCTTCATTTGGGTTTTTTGCAGATTCAGTGGTATCCTAACTAATAATGAAAACCCTGAGTAAGTTCAGAGCGACATCCATGTAGAAAATGTGTCGGTCCATCTGTGTAGCATGACTGTGAACTGCTAAGAGCTGCTCTTCAGACACTCTGTAGGAATTGCCTGTACCTGTTTTCCTTAGCCTGGGACATCCTGTTTCTGCTCTGCTCACAAGGCTGTTTACTGTGTTGTAGAAGGAAATCTGACTGAATTGACCACATCTGTTCTTGATAAATGTATGGCGGCTACTGCACATCCCATTATCTTCTCTGTGCTTACCAATAATTAATTTCAAAGGGGATTGAATTTAAACTGATGAGTCTGTAATTCTTCTCCTCCTCTGAGGGATGTTTGACTTTTTCTAGTTTTTCAATACTTCAGCTGTCCTCAACAAGTTCTCCTAGCTGCTGAAAAAGGTTTGAGACTGAATCAGACACTTGTGTGTTCTGGATGAAGTTCAACTAGCTTAACCAGTTTCTAGCTCCTTTTCTTGCTGTTAGATTGGATCTTTTTGTTATTGGTGGCAGTATCAATTGTGCTGGCCACCTGCTTGCAAACAACCGTTTCAGTGAAGACAGATGCTAAGAAAAAAAAATTAAGCCTCTAGTTTCCTCAGCATCATCTGTCAATATTGTTCCCTCACCACTGAGCAGGGCAGCAACGTTTTCTTTGCTCTTCCTCTTACTGCCAATGCAATTATACAATGATTTATTGTTCTCTTTAAAGCTCCCTGCTACTTTTATTTCACATTGTTCCTTGGCCTTTCTGATTTTGTTCCTGTGTGCTTACGCTTATCCATAGCAAACTGGCCACGTTTTGTATGTCTCTTCATGAGTCTTGAAATCAGGGGACAGTCCTATTTCAGCCAGTTGGCCACACATGTATGTACATAGGAGATGAAGCAGAACTGTTAATATTTCTGTTTTAATGACCTGAAAAATGTTGCTGGCCAGCCTTTCAATTTAAAAATTTTATTTATCTAGCATTGTTTATTGACTTTTTTTTTTTTTTTTTTTTTTTAAAATATGATAAAGTTTTGAATGGAATTGGGGGTATAGCAAATGAGGAAAAGGAGGTGTCTTTCCTATTTTCAGTTTACTGCTGTTGCTGCCCATGATTAACCATTGCCCACAGTAATCCTTTAGAATGATTTTCCCAGGAAAGCAGATGGCTTTGCTGAGAGATGGTTATAACTGTGATAACTGACTAGCTCTAATCATTATAAGAAAAGCTAAGTGTCATATGCCAGTTCAGAGGAAAATCACAATAATGCCTATAATCAAGGTACTCTCATTAGAAGAGTAGTTGTCAGAAAAATTCTGCTTGGGTCCAGAAAAAGGTCAAAGAAAAATACAGGAGAGGACAAACTCCCATATTGACTTGATAGCCAAAAATTAGAAAAAGGGCCAGAAAGCCCTGAAGGCAGTTGAGGAGAGTGGGAGGAGGAACAGCAAGACCTGACTTAGTTGCTGGAGTGCTGTGCCCACAAGGTATTTTTCACTTGGAGGAGGGGACAAAGTTGACAAGCTTTGGCTACTAGCCAATGTACCTCCTGACCTCTTTATTAGAAATTGTAAAATTTCTGGTAAAAATTGGCCCAAACATGTTCATGCCATCTGACTAACCTAAATAAATGGACTGGCTTTATAAACCTGTTGTTTTTCGGTGTTCAGTCCATCATCCCAATGCATGCCAGTCTGGTGGCAGAAGAACTGAGAACTGGCAGCGGTGAATGGCTTGTCATTTAGCTTCTGTCCTCAGACAATACTGCTTCTACCCTTAATAAACATTGTCAGCCATCTCACATATGTGGAACCGCAAGCGTTCAATACTGATTTTGTAAATGAGTGAGCCTCGGTGGAAAGGACGAGGTTGTGGATTATCACTTGGGCAACAGCAGAATCCTGGCAGCAGCAGGAGGATTAATTGAATTGACCAAGCAATTGCACACCAGAAGGAGCAGCCAATTTTGTTTCTGCTCTTAGGGGAGGACACTGCTGCCATTGCAATGGCAAATGTAATGTACTAGCCATGAATATCCTTCCCATGCTGTGTTCATCAATTAAGACAAGTAGATGATATTTTGCAAGTATCTAAATCACTAATATGAAAAAATAATCTCCACAAAGGAGACTAGAGCTCCTAAGGGATCAGGAATATATTTATGATTTCACTCCTGACACCACATTAAATTAAGGTTGATTTCTCTTCTCTTACCCACTTTCCTGATTCACTTTTACTTGGAACAGCTCTGCCAGCACCACAGATTTAAGCTTTCTGTTTCTGGAAAATATTAAAGTCTAGTTCAGGCAGAACTGTTGTAAACATTTAGCTCAGGGTGGGATTGGGCTCACAGACTAATATGATTATTTAGTATCCATCTCTGAGCGGTGTGGCTAAAAGCCCTTTGAGGTCAAGGGAGGGGTACTCGACACAATTGGTAGAGCCTGGAGAAGGACTGAGCTTCACTTGAAAATGGCTTCGTTACAGATGTTCAGCTGAACTGCTCTCTAGACCCTGTGTGCAGCCACCTGCTGTGGCTGAATCTTGACTAGCTCTTCTGGGAGTCTAAAACATTCCTCGATACCCAAATTTAGGTGTCTGAAATGGTAATTGCCTTCATCTGGAAGATGACTCTCACTCACTGAGTTTTGAAGAAGGGACTGAGGTGGCTGCTGTTTGCTGGGGACACCAGTGCATAAGCTTTTCCCTTTTGTGACCACCATTTCACGTGCATTGGAATCACCGTACAATGCGTATGTCTATCATTACTGGATTAGCCCGCAATAAAAAGCTCTTCTAACAATTACAGGAAGTTCTGCAGCTAACAATATTGTCATTTGAAGCAGTTATCGTTAGCTTTTGAATTGAATGGCACACAAATGCATGAGGATAGTTTATACTTTACTGAACATTGTAATTTGAGTCTGAAAAGCATGACAATACATTGTTGACATTTTCAGTATTAACGCTTCAGCAAAAATGGTTTGGAAACTTCTTGGGGTAGCTGCTGTATTTTTAAAAGTTCGTTTTCATTTAAACATTGCAAAATTTGAGCAGATTTTGCAACATTCTTTGAAGATGAAATGACTTGTGTGAAAGCTAAGCATTATTATTATTGTTAAAGCCCCACAAAATCCGTAGGAAGGCCATAAATCCTCAAAATTAGCTGATCTGAAATTTCAGACATATGCATTTTTACTGTGCTTTGTCATGAAGAATACAATTTAGTGAAGACAGCTTAATGCACATATCCACATTGTGAAAGCAAAGCACTGTGGTCAAACACTTCTCCAGATACTGGGGATCAGTAGTGGGAGCGTTGCTGATTAGGGCTGAAGTACAGAGCAAATTCAGGTCCTTGGCTGTGCTGCACAGGCTGCATACATAATCATTTTAATCTTTCCTGTTACAGTCTGCGCTGGCATTTCCCTTATGTATACTTAATGCAGTAGATGCTAACAAATTATTTACACTATACCATGCTTATACACACACATGCACAAGGAGGGGACGTCAGCCTAAGAAATAATGCCACATTAAGTTCAGGCTCTTTTATATCCAGAGTTAAAAACTATTGTAATTGCAAAACAGTGCAATATTCAGCTGATCAATGTTATTCTTTTCAGGAATATGTCTATGTATTTTAATTTGGTCATTTGATTCCTTTAGGTGTGGAGATATAATGTTTAAATCCACTATGTCCTGGAGAAGGCAAAACCAGAGCTGTATTTTAAACAACACTCAAAAATATGTTAAGTAATCAGAATGTCTATACTTTTGTCATTTTAAAATGCTAGAACTTGCACAGTGGTTTAAACTTAAAGCACAGAAAATTAATTAAGAGAAAAAAGTCAGAATATTTTGGCTGTCAGTATAGTCAGACATAAGTTTCACTTTAGGGATATCCTCTGTTAAATGTTGCTTACTGCAAATGATTACTTTGGTTATAATTAACAGGAAGATTTATAATGAGTTTAGACTGTAGATTTTTAAGACTACATATGTGTATCAACACATTGTATTGTCAGTTGTAGAAAATATCAAAATTTTTTTTCCTGGTGGATATGAACATAATTACTTGCGTAATACTTCAACAATCAGTTCTGTCCCATTTGGACAGGAATAAGTATCCCTCATTGAACCATGCATGGGAAAATCTTAATATTCTTGCTGCAAGTAGTGTGCCATCCAAACATATTAAATAGTGGATAAGCAGATACCTGAGAAAAGTTGGTTAATACGAAATGGGGGACTCATGTGCACACCAGTGGAGAGTGATGTGATATTCATGGTCAAAAGTTAGGTAAGTTCACTGGCATCTCTCATTGCAACACTGAGGCAAATAGCACCAGTTACCACCAGGTAATTCTGGTTTATAAATGCTTCAGATAAGAAAGTTTTCTTCTCACTGAATTACTCCATGCCACATTAGTGTTATACTGTCAGATCTTGTACACTGAAATTTTGGTTATCTCATACACATGGATTTTTTTTTTTTTTTTTCTCAAATTGGTATCTGCCAGTGTTCTAGTATGTGATGATGCATTGTCCATTGAAATTGAAATTAAAATGAAATTACCAATATGTAGGAAATTTCTGATTTCCTTTGCTTCTCCCATTCATAGGACAAATATGAACAGACAAATGCATTCCTCCACAGGGTAATTGATACAAGACTATTAATGGGAAGTGAAACCTGTAGATTGAGGAATCAACAAGCACAGGCCACTTGCAGGTTTTTCCTTCTGCATAGATACCTTCCAGGTGATTGAGGTTGTAACATTTCTGAATTACATCTAAGTATAGGGCAATGTAAACTACATAATTTTATTTTAAAAACTGGCATGCACAAACACAGCTTAAATTTGAAATGGGTTTTGGAGTTAAACCTGTGTCCTTCTTCACTGCAAATTAAACAAAATACAATTCCAGTGTGATGTTGCTGAAATTGTGGAGGAATATGCTGTCAACTGAATAATATTAGTTTCCATTTTTCCTCATTAAAATACAAAATAAACAGTAAAGAAAATAATTTTGTATTTGCAAAATTGCAAAATTTAAAACTTATGTTCAAGTTAAACTTTCTGATACTTCTTCTCTTTTCCTTTTCTTTTTTTCTTTTGCCTCGTTGCTTTTCTTTCCACTGTGCCTGAGTATGAGTGAGAGTTGTGGTGCACAAGACAGTGGTAGCAGACCTAAAAAGAGGAATTATGCTGAGGTATAACGTGGGGCGTGTAAATGAATCATTGAACCATCAATGCAGAGGGCACTGTGTGTGGAAGATATCTCTATCATTATCCTTGGTCAATACTTGTAGGATTTGTGGGGAAGATAGCGTTGCCTCTCTGTGCCATCCTCCTATTCCCTTCTTTTTTTATGGTGATCTATGTTAGCATAGGAAGAACAATTTGCCTGGGACTCAGTATGATGAAGACACTTAAACGTAGATGGTCATGTACCATCTGAGGGCTGGATTTGTATGCTTGAACACAGGCATCTTGTGTCATTTGAGTTATCACCATCTGTGATATAGCAGCACAGGGCTGGCAGATGTGACAAGGACCTACAGTAGTCCTTCTGTCCTTCTTGCACAGCAGCTGGAGGTCCAACAAGACTACCTGGGGATGTTAGGCAGCCATAGCTGCTTATGTTTGAGCAGCTGAGTCAAGGCTGGTTACCCAAGCTCCCAAGGCAGACCTAAACAACAGCATCAAAAGTGTCTATAGAGCAACTCCTTTCATGTAGTACACACCATTTAGCATGGCAGCTGTGTAACTCACAGC
The DNA here is from genome assembly GCF_000691845.1 of Merops nubicus. Classification (NCBI taxonomy): domain Eukaryota; kingdom Metazoa; phylum Chordata; class Aves; order Coraciiformes; family Meropidae; genus Merops; species Merops nubicus. The sequence continues at coordinate 185,840 of NW_008588942.1, forward strand.
TGAGTCAGCTCCTTACAGCTCCCTGGACTGTAAAAGGAGCCTGCACAGGTAGCTGACATGACCTCATCCACTGCAGGCACCTAAATTCTGACATCTTCATCTGCAGCCTGAATTCCACCCTGGGTGTATCCCCTTTTCTTTTTGCAAAGACTAATATTGAATGGGGCTACATTTAAGATTTAAAAAAAATGTCAGTTAACTAATTTTAAGACTTTTCTCTTTCAAAAAAAGACAAACTTTCAAAAGAGACAGAGTCTTTGAGTAGGCTGCTCTCATTAAACATGGGTGAACAAGCTGTCTTTGGAAATGGCACAAAACAGAGATGCACAGAGGTGTAGTCTGAATGGATGGGTGCAGTCACACTGTGTAGCCATGGCTGTATTAGGTGAAGAAAAAAGAACATTTTACTAGTGGAAGGGAGGAGACAGTTGAATGCTTCATTTTGTAATGATGACAGAGCATTAAGTAAGTCTGGGAAGACAATGTTGGGGCTGTGGGGGTTCAGTTTGCTGTGCATGTGTGTGTGGTACATCACATTTTCTAAAATGCTAAAGAATCTTTGAGGCCCAGATCAATTCTTAGTAATCACTTTGTGTGCTTTTGAAAATATGACCACTATGTGCTTAATTTGTGTTTGTCAAGATTCCTAAATGTCTTTTGGTTTTATCTGTCACTTTATCTGTCATACAGCTAAACAATTGCACCTAGATACAAAACCCTGGTACAGCATCACCTTTCATTTGTAACTTTAACATAAGGCATGTGTTGTTATTTTCTGAGAAGAAATTGCCTGCTTTTGAGAGCTGCCAAATTCATTTACATTTTAAAGAAAACATACAAGTTTTAAACAATTCATATAAGAATCTAATTCTGCTGTTTACTACATGCATGCATACATAAATATGTATGTATGTGTCCTATTCTTATAATGTTTTAAAATTCTGAAAGAAGTATGATTTTTGTAGTATCGGACCAAGAAAGTACATTCCTCTCTAAATACAGGCGTAAGAACCATAACATCTGCTAGGTTCTGATGAATTACAGTACAATATGAACGGTGTCAGGCCATTCTCAGACAGGTCAGGTAATAGCACAAGCACAACCCTAAGATGCATGAAATAATAGGTAAGCTGTTTACCAACAGCTGTGGCTAGTCATTATTTGACTTAATAATGAAACAAAAGACAGTGGATAATCAGATTTCTTCCCTAAAGACCAGTGTTGATTATAGCATTACTTTGATCTCGGCCTCAGTATCCAATGTAAATCTAAGACTCCATGACAAAAATGAAACCAGAAACACTTCAGGGGTTTTCATTAAGATGGGCTACCTAAAAGCGTCTGCTAACTGCTGCTTTCAAATGATTGGCAGAGAAAAAATTAGCTCTGACCTTCTTTTAATTTTTCAGGATTCAAGCAAAAACTCGAGAATTCCGAGAGAGACAAGCTCGTGAACGTGACTATGCAGAGATACAGGACTTTAACCGGACGTTTGGCTGCGATGTGGACCCAATGTATGCAGGGATTCCTTCCTATGACTCTTCTTCAAATAGTGGCACGGTAACGCTGAACACCCGCCCACAGAGCCCGAGGGAAGGGCAGACAGTAGAAGCCTTGTATGCCCAAGTGAAGAAACCACGGAATTCAAAGTCTTCACCTGTAGACAGGTAGGCACCAGACATCAATCAATACTCTCTTTCAAAATCCATCCTTGTAATGCTTTTGTCATGGGAGATGACTGTACATCAATTGGAAAGTCAGAACTGCACTTTTATTAATGGCTTTTTAAAAGCCTTTATGCAGAAAACTATTGAGCTCACACAAATCAAACTAACAGAATGGGATGTGAAAGTTATTTTCTGCCGAGCAGCTGCTTTTTTTCTCATTCTTCAGATGGTTTGGAATTTTGGAGTCACTGTTTGGTATCATTCAAATTAAATTCAGACTTGTAGTGTCATCTGCTTTATTTATCAGAGTTGTAACTGATATGGTTATGGAACACAACATTTCCAACCTGTTCACAGCAGTTACAGAATCTCTGGAAAGTTAATGTTGTTAAAGCACGAGTGGATTAAAGCCTACCTGGATTCTAGTCCTAACGTAGTCCTGAACTGAAGTCTAACAGATTGAACTTCTGTATTATATATAGACAAGTGAATAAGCTCCAAGCTTGACTCAAGAGTTACTTTCTCTTCTCAGGCTGTAGCTTATGATTTATACTCTTCCTGTGGTTACGTTACCTAAACAGAGTCATGCTTGGTTTTATGCTTAAATTGGGCAAAATTCTGGTTTCTGTTGGTGGAGTTTTCAATTCATTTGAAATTCTGAAGCTAAAACAGGCATATAAACTAACATGAAGTAGAAATAACCAAAGGCAAAATTCACAGCTTTTTTGTGCTTTAACAAAGAAAATGCATCTGTTTTCTTGGCTTATGTCTATAATCTTGTAGTTTTGCATTTTCTCAGCTTTACAAAAATTAACACAAAAATTGTAGTGCAGGAGGTATCATTAACTCACTCAGAGATTATTAATTTAGTTCATTGTAAAAAAAATCATTGTTTTGCTTTCTATCGCATTCTTTCCAGAAGAAAAATACTGGATTTCCAGTATTGTCAGCAAAGCAATATCTTTGGTTGCAGAGCTTGGGATCTGTATGGCTCTACATGAGGGCTAACAGTCGTTTTGCATATTCTGTTCTAGGTGGTAGCAGAGTCATTGGTCTTAAGGAGAGCAGCTATTGTGTAGATTTCAGCTAATTGTCTGAAACTCTTTTTAATTGATGACTGGGATTAGTGTATTTAACTCTCCATCAGATCTATTTTGAGAAGTTCCTCCACATGATATTGGTTAAAATACATCCTTTAACATGACAAATAAGAAAATCTCAGCTGCATCGTTGAATGGATAAATTTTTACTGAAATTCAGTAGCAACTGCCTTTTTATTTTCTCAAGCACACTGTTCTCTTTTATTGCACTGTGTAGAAGATCTAGTTTTTATATTAAGTAGGCGTGTATTGTGGATATGTACATTATTTCAGTGAAGGAAGCAAAATAATTTTAAAAGACAACAGCTTCATCTGTGCTCTTGAAATTTTATGCTCTTTAGCCTTATATTGGCTGGCACTAGTATGCCCAGGTGCCTGACATTTCACCACTTTTGTGCCTTTGGAAATCAAGATAGCTTGGTTGGATATTGCTACCACGTGGTGACTCTCATGGCTATTTTGTGAGACCAAAGGCAGTGTTTCATGCCAGGGTTGTGTGGCATCAATGTCAAATCAAGAAGAAAAAAGTTCTTTGATGCAAACCTGGCAAGGTGAAATATAAGACCTGCGTGACCTAGCTAACTGTGTGATTGCTGATGAAAGAGCTGGGAAAGTGAAACTGGAGAGCGGGGAGTACCGAGGGATTCGGATGTTAATCGTATGGGTAGGATTGAAGAGCAGTGTGGTAGTTTTGTGCATACAGGCTACTTCTGGAACATAGAGGGCCCTGTCTCTCACAGCTGGATCACGCTGTGACAAAAGGAAAGACCTAGAACACACAATGGGCTTGAACAGAGGAAGAAAATGCAAGTCTGGACTAGAACTGGGGCAACAAAAGCCACCCTCAGTCCCATGATGAAGAGGGGACACATTTGGCAAGAAATATCTGGAAAGAAATAGGCAATTCAGATGGAAAAAGATTTTTATTTGCTATAAATGTGCTCTGAAATACCTGTTCAGAGGTCTGAAGCGGGAATGCCTCTGGTGTATGTTTGGGGTTTTTTTTCCTTACACCTTTATTAACAGCCAAACTACAGAGCTAGTGAATCCCACGTGGCACTAGGAGACCTTCTGGGAAATGTTGCAGCAATTTACATAATCTCAGGCTCAAATTCAGCTCTCCCAGCAGCTGGATCCATACCTCAGGCCCAAATCTGAGGGAGTGTATTTCCTGCTTTGGGCACAGAGGAGTAGTAGCAGCTCTGAGGGAGCAGCTTTCAGTCTTGCTCAAAGTGTGTGAAGGGCATCTGGGAGCTTGATCCCATGCAGTGTGTAGCAGGAGAGCCTGGAGTATGGCTGAGCTATCTTCCCAAGGCTGCTCTGTTTTTCACAGGCTTAGATGTATTATTCTCTGTTAACTGTGTTGTCTCCCTATCTGTAGGATACAGGGCTCCTCATGTCTTGCACATTGGAACATGTTTCTTGGCATGTCTTTTCCACACCAAGCATCCAAGTGCCTCTCCAGGGGGCTGTCTTCTCTGCAGTCTGATTTATCCTGATAATGCTACAAGAAGTTTAAGGATAAATCATAGAATCCTTTAGGTTGGAAGGGACCTCCAAGATCATCAAGTCCAACCATTGAGCCAATAGGGCTCTAAAGTCCTCTGCTAAAACAGATCAGAATCTGTCAGGGTTGGAAGGGACCACAAGGATCACCCAGTTCCAACCCCTCTGCCATGAGCAGGGACATCTCCCACTAGATCAGGCTGCCCAGAGCCTTATCCAGCCTGGCCTTAAAGACCCTAAATACTTGGTTGAAGTTCTGCATCCTTAAAGTATTGTTTGCATTAGCATTCGCCGATAGTGAGCATTATTTTCAGTGTGTTTTACCCCTTTGCCCTACCACCCTTTCCTTTCCTCTGGATCTTTCAGAGGTTACCTAAATAGCAGCAGTCACTTCCCGCCTTTGTGGCTAGGAAGTGGAATCACTCGCAGTGTGTTACCCTGGCGCTGAGCTGCCAGGAGCTGCTAACAGCCAGCCTGTCTCAGATCTTCAGCACATTCATATCAAAAGCACCATTGTTTATATGGGAAATGTTATTTCTGTTACAGTTTGCTGCTTAGTGCCAAACAAAATTTGACATTTAAGCATGTCCAAAAGGTTGTTTAACAGTCTCTTACAAAGAAGCCTGTAACAAAATGTCCCGTAATAGTTCACATACCATCAAACACTTATGACAAATTTTTCCTTAACTTGTAATAAAATCACTGTTTCTGTGTGTGAGGCCTTGTCAGGGTTTGTTTTTCTTTAATATCCCTTCAGCTTCTCTCTTATATTCGTCAACACATGCCAGCAACTGAACTTTAACTGTGTCATGATACATGAATGATAACAATGGAGAACAAGTTTGTAAACTGCTCATCAAGAGTAATGGACAATTTTATTTCACTTTTTCCAAGTATAAGGATATTATGAGGACAACTATTAGAGAGCTTCAACAATTGATAGTACTGTCAAGTTGTCAAGCAGAGGTCCCTCAATTTATAGCCTAACTTGAAATGAGTGTTAAAAACAGGCCTTTTTCTTCATTCTCCTTCATGGATGTATTTTATATCTGTATGTATCCCAAGCACTGCAACTGTAGACAGACAGTATGAAACACTAAGAAGAACATGGTTATTCCTTAAATAGTTTGTCCATCCATTTCTCTGAATTAGGAAGTTGATTGTATAATGCCAAAATACAGAAAAAGACAAAGAAATATTAATTTATTCATTGGAGACCCACACATCTGTATGTGTGTAAGTGATATTGCTGCACCCAGCTTATCAACAATATCTATTAAAAACCCCAACTCTATAAGTAGTAAATTTTTTTAAAAAATATCCTTACAGGACTTGAAGGTGTTTTAGAATTGCTTTAATGTAGTTTTATGTTGTGTTAGAGTTAAATCATTGACGGATATTGGTGAGGTTCAGGGAGGGGGGTGTGTGTTTGTTGGTTTGGTTTTTCAGTGATATTCTGTTAAATATGCAGTAGAAATATGGAAGGTCCTTTATTTTGGTCTTCTTTATGTAACCCATGCATACAAGTAGCTCCTCATCTTTAAAAACTTTACATTCCAGTTACACTAGTCACAGCAAGTCTCTCCAGTAGCACTGAAAAAAGCTAGTGTTTGTTCTTGATCCTAGAGAATTAAAGCAGATTCTCTTTTTCAACAGAAGAGGAGTTTACTGCTCATAAGAAATGAAGCTCTAGCAATAAATAAATAAAATAGGTTGGGAGTGGTAATCAGTAGAGCTGCATATACGTCAGCTGTCCTTGCAATGTTAGCTCCATCTTATGTATTGATAGCTTACAGAGAGAAGCTGCAAAGAAGTTTTTTGCTTCTTATGTTAGGCATTAATGGAGCAGGATCAAAGGGGAATGTATAAGCTGTGTTTATTTTACAGTTTAAGAAAGAAGAGTCTCAAGAACAGTGTTCTGGTGGATAAAGCTTTTAACTTGGCTGAAAAATGTCTCTGGTATGTTTTGCATCATACAGAAGAGAAGCTGCATGACTGATCAATAGTGTTTTTCATGTAGATGACAATGATGCTATACAGTGGGGTTTTATAGCGATCACCTGACATCCATAGCTGAGCAGTATGTAGAAAGACAACTCCTAATGGACATTTACTGGCTGTCACTCTGTAATCATTTTCCTCCAAGAGTGCATTGTCCTGAAATATAATTGAAATAAAATAGGCACTGTGCTGCTGTAAATCTAAATAGCTTGAAAATAGTAGACTAGACTCCTCCAGCTTGCTGAGGACATTTTAATGGAAACATAAATACCATAATCATATGCTTTTTGCATGCATTTTGCCATTAAAAAGAAAAAAATGTTCATTTTAAAAGTGAGACCTTTTTGAATTGGTTCCTTTTCTATCAGAAGTGGAATCAAGTTATGTTAAAGGAATATTTGGGAAGTGAAAATAACCCCACTTGCTTTAACTGTCATCTGTTCAGTGTGAAGAGGCAAGCTGCTGTTTTTAAGGTCATGCCACATACTTTGCTTGCTGCATTTCCAAAAAGAAAGGGAGAACATTTTATTAAGATGTTAACTTTTACTCAGTAGTATCTTTGTACTTAAATTGGCATGAGAGTGATGAATCCTGGAAACTGGAAAGAAACACTCTGATATAATATAGGAATATGTAAAAAGTGAAATCAGGAGACCCTGTCTTTCTAGTGTGTGTAAAATAACTTAGCAATAGAAGAATGGGTCATGAAAGCTATGAAATACTATATTGCCATGCCTGGGTAAATATTTATTAAAAAAACTAGGCACTTGTGCAGCTATATTAAACTTCTTTATTAGTAGTGTCAGTCACAGGAGTGTTCTTAAGTCTGTGGGGATCGTTATGCATAGCAATCTGAGTTTACTGCCAGGCCCACCAGAGATGGAGATAGGAGTTATTACTCAGGGTGATGCATCCTGTAAATGCTAGATATTTCTTGTTTCTTAAATGTAGATATTTTTGGGCGATTGTGGAAGTTGACTTGAAGAGCACTTTCATGAAGGGAAAGGCCACAGCACTGTAAACCATCTAATTAATGACATTTAGAAACTGCAGAGCTGTGCAGAAGGCTAATAGCCTACATTGAATAACATTATGAGTAAGTGCTTCCCTCTCACCTCTGTTTACTCCACTGATGTGAAAGTGTTTGCCTGTGCTTGGATCCCTTGTTCTTCATGGTTATCACCCTCTGCCATCAGAGCCCTACAGAGGACTTGCTAGCAGGGGAAGACACCACCCAAGTTGGTAAATATGCTGTAAATATTCAGTTAGGTTGCAAGCATTTCAGAGCAGGGACCTGGCTCCCTAAATAATCAGTAATGTTTTGAAAATTAGTAATAATAGGTTTTGAATCCTCATCTTCCAGTGACTGTCACCATTTCCTGGCCTAGAAAATGGCACATATGCCATTGCTGGAAAATCAAACAGACTTTCCAAGACAACCTGCTGGAGGGCAATGGGTTAATGAACTATTTGCAATTCTCTGATTTGCAATACTGAAAATAATACTTGGAAGTCGTTGTGGTATTTCTCCTTCTCTGTCTGTGATAACCCAGAGAAGGATTAGTTAGAGCCTCTGTGAGACTCTTCATGGGGTTTAATTTCACTTTAGCACTAACACATTGAGGTTTTTTTGTTCCTCTACCCTTCATCCTATAAGCCAGTAATCCTTGCCCCCAGGACTGCCTAAAAATTAGCTTGGTCCCTCATAGACCCTTATATTTAGAACCCAATAGACACTATTAGCATTGGCATTTTATTATCTTAAATTCGTTGTTTTCTTTTGTTCTTCCATCTTGATAGAATATAAGACAAGTTTTAATATAAATTCATGAGGATTTATGTAGGCTCCCTATTGTGAAAGTATGCAATTGCACTCCCCTGTTTGGGTTACCACTTTGCTGGAATAAATGGCAGACTTACAGTGAACTCTATTCAGGTCTCCCATTTTAATTACTTTAAAGTCCTGGTTGCTTTCTGAATAGATACCAAGGGCTGATAGTGTTGTGAGAACCACATCTTTCTCCCTTTACCACAGCCACAGCCTCACTTAAACCCCAGTGGTTTTGCTTCCTCTCTCCTCTGGTCAGCTTGCTGTGTAGTGTCACACTTTGCTTGAAGTGTGACAGCTATTTGTTTGTTTTCACAAAAGCAGCCTGAGTTAACACCTCTAGAAATGGTTGCAGTGGGAAAATGCACAGAAAGATAAGAGAGGGATGAACTTCCTGCTCCGGGTTACAAAAGAAGGGGGTGCAGTGGGGCCCACTCAAACATGCCCTTAGTGTCCCTGTCCTGAGCAACTGCTAATGAGATCCCTTGGCTAGAAATCTGTTTAAATTTGTGATTTTCAGTTCTTTAAGTGCAGCTACTGCTTGTACTATATTTATAAAGAGTGGATCAAAACCTGTCACTTTTTCATGTTTTGTAAGGTATAATGTATAGCAGGATTTTAAATACATTGTAATTGAATTACATAAAATGTTTTTCATGGGTGTATTAGTGCAATTTGAACACAAATGTAGATCATTTGGGTGTTTCGTTTCTTAGAAAAAAATGACATTTACATTTTTTCAGACGGTAGAAAGCAGCATGTAATTAAAAACAAACAAGCAAACTTAAATTATATATACTAGTATGAAACAAAACATGATGTAAAAGTTAGAAAAGACAGTGTCTCAGGCATCAAATGGTTATAGTGTGGCTTGAGATTGCAGTAAAAAAAAAAACAGCTCTGTGTGTAATGTGCGCATCTTTTTTTTCTACTAGTGTCATTGATACTATCTGAAGTTCTTAATCCTGATAAAATTATGGAGAATATTTGAGTACACAAATCTGAAAAAGCAAAGGCTCTCCCATTCATTAAATGAAGTGCTTTGATCCTACCACTGTAAACTGTTAAAACCTGTTCTTTGCTAGTCCTGCTAACCAACATTTGGATTGTGAACTGATGTTACACAGCACCTGAATGCCATAATTTAATCAGTTTAATTTGTTGTTGCTGTACAATGTGGCCCTTTCTAAATAGAATACATTTATGATTCTTCTGTCTTTTATGTCCCTCCAGTCAACCCATCTGTTCCTCTTTGGTGAAGGATTCAGGCTTCTCCTCTGCAAGCATTTAAAGAGCTGGAGGCTTTGCATTTTAGAGTTGTCTGATTATAAGAGAGGGGTGCACAGGCAAAGCTGGGGGGAGTGCTGTGTGTTCACTGGATCCTGTGTCCCCAGTTGACAAAACTAAATATATAATTTGAAGTTAGATCTTTAAATTTATGTAGCTTAATGGATGAAAAGTAGAATAAATTTTTTAAAAATTTATTTATGTTCATGTAATAGTGGAAGGTTTTGGACGCTTGGGTTTTTTTTCTGTTCTTTTTTTATGAACTGTATCTCCTTCACGGATGAGACGAACTATATTTAACTACATTGTTTGTCCTTATGGCCAGTCTTGTTTGTTTATATGACTTAAAAAGCATCCTGCTTCCGGTTGAAGGAGTTTGTCACTGGTGGAAGTGGTGGAGTCTAATTGTGGGGTGGAATCCTCTGCAGTAAATTTTAGGAAGGAAGATAACATCACTACATATACATTGGGGGATGACAATTAATTTCTCTTAATATCTTCTAAACTCATTGAATCAGTGCTTAAAAAAATATACCAAATTGGCAACCCTGGAAATTCAGGAATTGCTGAAAGTTCTTATTTCAGTTTGTTCTTGGTTGGAAAGTTGAAAACTAATGCTTTTCCACTTGCCACTCAGAGAACAATGTATATTACTGCAGCTTTATATTTCATAGCGTATTGTTAAAGAATTGGTTTATAAGGTGTTTGAAATCTTCTTCCTTAAGGCTCAAACACTATGATGTGAGACATTAAAGGGTTTCTTGCATGACCTATTTTATAAGATTATGTATTACTGAAAAATGTTGTTCTAACATCAGACTTATTTTACTTGCCATTAATTTTTTTCATTCCTTAAAATACTAGTGACATTTAAATAGCTTTTCAATCTGGTGCATTCATAGAAGTCTTTCTTACATGATAGATATATGAAATGTTATTACAGTAAATAGATCACATATTTGTAATGGATAGGTAATTTCATCTGCCCGGAGCTTAGATGGTAGTATAACATATAAGACTTAGTTTATGAAAGAAAAAAACAAAGGAGCAGATTTTGCCTCATTTTAATTTCTGTGTGTAGTTCTGTAACAATAATGCGTGGCATGCCTGAGTTGCATCACATTCTGTAATGAAATGTCTTCTGCGTGCAGCAATTCAGTCTCGATTACAGCTTTCCCTCGCTCCTAGGTTTCCCCTTGAAAGGAAGCGCAGTATAAACTGAAAAGAGAACTCTGAATTTCTACTACCAACATTTTAAAAAGCAATTAGAATCCATACAACTTCAAAGGATATGAGAACTATTGTCCCTCAGACTACTCATTTCCACTACTTTTGGGAAGGAAATTTATTTGCAGAAGACCACAGTAGCCACAGTAACAGCCCTCACAGGTAGTATGAGTAATTTGTCCTAAAAGAGCTCTGACCTGTCAAACCGAGGAGACAGAAAATAGTGGCATTGGTCTTTATTTCCTGAGACAAAGTTCATGGCTCATTGATAGTTGTAGTACATATTACTGGGTATGGTATGCTGCAAAGAAAACAAGCAGAATCTGCTTTGTAATTAAGTTAGTAGATATAGCATAAAAAAGGAGAGAAAAGGGGAAAAGAAAGAAAAGATTTGGCTATGTATTATTTTTTACATCATCTTAAAATGTACTGGCTCTGCTTGCTTAAGATAAACTCTATGCATATTTGCTAAAATGTTGTCAAATTAATCTACTCATTTCTAAGGGTTGCTAAATGCCCATCAAGGAACGGAGGGATGCACTGAAGCTATTTTAATTAGCAAAGTGTGATTTAAAGGTTGCTAAAATCAAAAAGAGCTTATTCATTTTTCATCAATAATCATTTTCCTTAATATTTCATCAAAACCTGCTGATTTGGAGACCACCTTCTGGGCTTTGATTCATTATGACTGAAGACATAATTTAATTTTTCCTCCTTTCTTCATTCTGTGATACACATTGAGACATTGTTAAGATATTTCTAACACTCATGGATTGCTAATTGATCCAACTTTTTTTAAACTGTACTTAAGAAAGAGATTTCTTTTCTGTGGAAGCAATTTTTCATGCATTTGCTTCTACAGATGTGTTCTGTCTTTTTTTTTAATCTCTGTATCTGCTAAAGTATAAATTCTCAAATAGATTAAAAATCAAGCACATGTATGGTTTTATATATGGCAAGTGAGGCAAATATTAGAGAGATAATAGAGGCAAATTAAGAGAATTGGTACAGCAAGTAAGATGGCACAGTCAATAAGTTAGGCCTTTATGGTTTGTCTAAAACTAACTTGGAATTAAGAGTGCTGTAAGTATTTTTTTTTTTTAATCTAGCTCTTTAGGGGACCATGAAGAAGGGCAATCACAGGACTTTATGCAAAGGCATTTTGTGAAAGTGTGTACAATTAAAAGAAAATGCTCCTTTCACTTTAGTAGGGTTGTTCTTCTAAGTTTTGTCTACGTTATCATATTTTGGTAATTTCTAGTCCCAAAATGCATTTATGTTACTATTTTAAGCTGAGATTCATAACCTATTTCTACTTGGAAGGTGTCCCTGTAGAGTAGTGCCCTGGAAGCTTCCCATTCAGGTACCACGTTAAAACAACGGGAGGTTGGTTATTCGGCATCAGCAGAACGGAGCGGGTTGAAGCAGTCCAAGCACTGCGGACTGTATCCTCATCTTTTTCTGTGGGCAGCTGGAAAAGAGTCACAATCTTCTTCATTTTCCTTTGCTCATCTCTCACTCGTGAAAAGCACATCACACTCAATGGATGCAGCTGATGTCCATTCTGTGCATGCACTGTGATTTAAGGTAGTGCAATCTTTTTCTTTTCTTATTTGTAGCTATTTTCCCCAACCCAGTCCAACTGTAATTTCAGAAAATACCCTCTACCTCTAGCCGAGATGGTCAGAGCCAAGTTGTTTGTCCTCTCAAGCCACATTGAACAGTTCATGCAGACTGAATTTTATTACAGAATCACAGAATGGTAGGGAGATCATCTAGCACAACTCCCCTGCTAAAGCAGGTTAACCTAAATCAGGTTGCACAGGATCGTGTCCAGGCAGGTTTTGAATATCTCCAGAGAAGGAGGCTCCACAACCTCGCTGGGCATCTTGTTCCAGTGCTCTGTCGTCCTTATTGTAAAGAAGTTTTTCATTATGGTCAGATGGAACTTCCTGTGTTCCAGTTTGTGCCTGGTGCCCCTTTTTGTGTCACTGGGCATGGCTAAAAAGGATCTGGCCTCATCCTCTTGACACCCACCTTTAGATATTGAGAAGCATTGAGAAGATCCTCATTTAGCTTTCATTAGTTGCACTCTTCTGAGGTAGTTAAAATTGCTGTACCTTAAGATGTCGGAATTTAACAGGGAAGTACATAAAAAGGAGATAGCATTCAGTGTCAGGAATAATCTTACTTTGACCTCGTGCTTACATTTTTTTAATATTCCTTCTCAGACTCCAGTGCCTCCATCATCTATGTAGCATGCCAGATGTGAGTGTGTCCACATTCAGTAGAGCACAAACACGTACAGAATGGGATACAGATGCATGAATGTGTTTAGCTGTGGCAGAATTTTTATGTGTTCATGTTTATATCATCTATGTTCATGTCTGTCTATATACATTCATATAAAAATATCTTGTCAAAAATTCCTCTCCCCTACTGAAGATGACCTCCAGAGCTCAGCTAGTCCAACACACTGCTCAGAGTAGTCTTGATCAGGTCAGGTTGTTCAGGACTGCAGTTGTATCCTGAATATCTCTGAGGATGGAGATTTCATCCATCTCCCTCTGTGCCTGTTGCAATATTTGACCAGATTCATGGTATCAAAAGAAAAACTGCAAAAGCAAAAAGAAAAAGCTTCTCACATCAGAATTTTCTGTAGTTTGTGTGCATATTCTCTCGTCACTGTGCAACTCTGAGAAGAGTCTGGTATGTATGTAAAATAGTTTCAAAATATTTGGTCATCAAAAGACATTTTTTAAAATAATGATTACCTTACCAAATAATAGTTCACTGTTATCATTGAACTTTTCCTAGAATGATTGCCAGAGCTGGATTTTTTTCTTAAATCACCTACTGTGTTTCCATATTTCAGGATTAGACTTTTGTATATGGCTTGTTTCGCACAAATTACTTTGAATACATATGTTGTTGTTTGTCTTCACTACTACTCAAAACTTGAAGAAGAAACCTAGGACAAAGTATAACTCTACATTCCTTTTGAAAGATAGGAAATTGCCTTTTCTCCTTTATTTCAGAGGTTATGTATTATTGTGTGTGCAACATTCAGGCTCACCAAAAGTGAGGCATCTGAAAATGCCTTTAAAAAACGACTGAGTTCTGTGTGCTGTTGTATTGCATATGCTCTTTATACATATTTCTTGCTTTTCAGTCAGTCTTATTCTGCAGATGGAGGATTGTATTGCTCTCCTGCATGGACAGGACTGCTGCCATGTGGGACCTGCTGCTCTGACAGACTCTCTTCTGCTATAGGATCTTCAGTATTTCTCTTTTAACACTGAGGTTCTGCATCTCATCTGCACCATTTCCTGGATAAAAAGAGATCATAACTCCCAGAGAAATGATACTGTGTTGCCAGGGAATTCTTAAACGAAGGCTTCCAAACATTTCTCAAAGCCCTGCTCATCTGCCTTCATTCATGAACTAAAATTTGTAGATGGCAAGTTCTGTGGCATTGCAGGAACAGAGCCTCAGGAGACCTGGGTGCCTCCTGCAGAACTGAAGGGCTGCACCAGAGGAAGGGGAGGGGGAAATGAAGCAACTCTCCCGTGGAGATCAGGAATGCTGCAGGATCGTGACCGGGGAGAGGAAGCTGCCTGCTACACTTGCTGTGACAAAGGGGAGCCACCTATCCTCTCACCCTCAAAAAACCCAAACAAACAAACAAAAAATGAACTGTCCTCCTCGTAAGCACAGGTGAGGCATAGGACGATCTATACAGGGCTGTCTTTCATATAGATAGGATATTTGCAAGGACCCTAAAGAACTACACAACCTTTAATGGGGACTTCAGTCAATACAGAATGACCATTTCACTCCACAGCTGATCCCCTCACCACTCACTGCACTGAGAAGCAACCACCTGCCCAGTGAAACACGGCTGCTGTTTAATTGAATATAAATCAAGGCTGAGGAGTGGAGACAAGCCAGAGGAGTCTGGAAGGAGAATTTAAGTGAAAATGGTAATTACCTGAGCTGGAACATGGCCAGGGCACCCAGGTTAACACCTGTATGCTTATGAGAAGTGCCCGGTGATATTCTTTGAGAAACCATTTTCTACAGAGTTATAGAAAAGACCTTGTTGGTCGCTTGGTCTGGCTCTCTCTGTACGTGGAATTGATTTCTGGTGTGGTTTATTCCATCACTTACATAGTGTACATTCAATCTCCATTTGAAACGGGGTTTGCCCACCAGCTTTATGTGGACAGATAGCCTACTCTTCTTTTATAGCTCTTGTTTAAGAAGACAGTTGCCAGGTATTTAACGTAAATTTTTATTTTATCACCTCTATGTTCTCCTGAATGTACTAGAATCTACAGCAGAAAGACATAGTGTCTGAAAATCCAGGGACCTATATGAGGATGTCTCTTGAGATCCTAAGGAAAGAGGAAAAAATTATTTTGATATGTGTTTCTCAGTTACAAAACAGCTGCTGCTGAGACCTCTGTTCTGGTGCTTAGACTGCTGCAAAGACAAAAGCTAGCTCAGATATCACCACATCACAAGGCAAACTCTTACCATCCTCCTTTCCTTCCCTGTTTTGTGAGCTTAGTTTAATAATATTTTTCATATTTCACCCTCTTAGTTCATTACACTGTCTTCAGTAATTTATGTTCTCTGTGCAAAGCACAGGAGTACAATTTGAAGTGACTCAACAGTCACATCCCCCTGCATTCTGCCTGAGCTACTGAAACCTGCTCTGCACTGAGGAGATAGGGAGAGCAGAGCTGCATACTCCCTCCAGTCATACAAGAACTCTGAAAAGTATTTTTCAATTTATTTCTCAGTAATGTATTTATCTCATCTTAAAATCCCCCATACTTTCATCTGAAGATGTCTAGCTCTTGAATACTTATCTCTTTAGTAAGAGGAGAAGTAAATTCTGTTTTCCTCTTGACCTTGTTTTTTTGGTGTGTTTTTAATTTGTAAGAAACCTGCAGCATTTCATAAGGTTGTGTGTAGCCTGTCCTAATTTCATCTTATGTCTGTCAGTATTACCAGCTCTTCAGAGGAGGTATGGAGGATCTTTTATCTGTTTGCTCATGTGAAGCTGAATGTGGACATCTAGAAGGAAAACTTTCTTTCCTGCCTCTTGAGCTAGCTCTCAGTAGCTGTAGCTGCAATATCTCTATTCCTTACAATGAAAAGGACTTCTGCACATTCAGCATTTGGTTACACAGTCTCTACATTTAAGCTAGGTGGTTCAAGATCTGATTTTTCTTTTTTGTTGCTATTGCTCTACGGTTGATACATAGCGATCATTATTGCTTCACTGGCATTTATTATAAAAGAGAATTATATTGTAATATTAGAGGGAGATATTGAAAACTGCATGTGATTTTAAACCACTCTGTACCCAGACTGACAATTTTTTCTGGTGTACAGGAAGTAAAAGGAGCTAAGAGAGGTTCAAAATCACGTAAGCAAAGGATGGCAATTTTATATAGTAAATAAATAAGATATTATGGAGGATGACATAAGGGAAATGGTTGATGTGAGAGGAGAATGTCAGAATAGGAGGAAATAAAAGCTAGAAGCATCAGGCTGAGGACTAAAGAGTGAGAAAGAGGTTGTATGTCCGAGGCAAAAATAGGTCTCAGAGTGGGACTTGGAAATGACAAGGAGTGGGAATGAAGATACTTAAAGGGAGAAAAGACAAGTAATTACATTTCAGCAATCCTTAATTTATCTCGGTAAAATCCTTAGTTATGATATAATTCACACACTATTCAGCAGAATACAACCAATTAAATTCTGCTGTAATACTTTTGTCTCCTGTATGAGCTTTCCTCTGGGATTCACGTGAGATCAGGCAAAGAGCTCATTCGTTCCCTCCCTACAACTTCAGCAGATACAAAAACAAAGCCTTGACTGCTGCATTGCATCCCATCATTTGAATTCAGCTGCTCTTCCCTTTGGTATCACATCAGAACAATTTAAAGAGGCATGAAACAGCAGGAGCCACAATCTAGGTGTTTAGGTTCGTGCTGCTTGGTCACATTACTATCTTGATCTATCTGTAAGGGTGTTGCAAACTTGATTAAAAAAATTAATGGTGAGAAACAAAGGGATGAGCAAAGAGAACAAAAGAAAAAAGTGAAGGCAGCATGGAAGAAGTTTATTGCATGCAAGTCATCCAATTATCCCTCAGAGCCCAAATCCCTTGTCTAATTGCCTAAGTTGATCCTTCAGGACTGAACGGATTAAATGAAACAGCAAGGCTGGTGGAAAGCAGCCTGTGGGAGGCATTTTGTGAACAGGCTTGCATGAACAGCAGAACAGAGTTTCTATTTGCTTTTGTTTGTCTGGGCCTTCTGTTATCAAAAGAGTAGCAAAGAATGAAAAATGTGAGGGCTTTTGATCAGAAAATAGTCCCTTTGGCTCAGAGTTGAGGCACTTGGGTGTGCTGGAAAACCTACCCTGATGCTTTTTATGCTGTGCTAGTCTGCATGGTCTGTCTCTCTCTGGGGTCATAAACTCTCACTTTACACTATATTAAGTTCATTTGAAAAAGTGAGGGAAAAGAAAAACTTTTAAAAAATGTCTCACTGCAAAATTACTAGACACTGGAGAACGTCAAGATTGAGCTGGTGTTAGAATGAGAGCAAGCTGCAGCCCACATGGCTGTCGCACAGCAATCATGTGTGCCAGACTCGCCACGGAAGGAGGACGACTGTCAAGCTTAATGCACCTTAAAGGACTTCTGTTTAATACTTTCCTCTGCATATGCTCCAGGTAAGGGACAGTCCCATCTAATAGTCTGGTATCTCATCAGGTCATGCAAAACATCTCCTGCAGTTATCCCGTTCTAGACAACATCAAAGTGTCCTGTCCTGTCCTCCCCACCACCACTTCAGGAGAGGAAAATATTAGGAGTGGGGAAAAAACCCCAAGAATCTCCTGTAAAAGAGTGGAAAGCAGAGGAAATCAATCTCCTTCCAATCTTGTTTCCTTCTGACCAAGACCTTCAGTTTTGCCCAGTACATTGCCCTGTGAAAGAGGACTTTCATAAGGTAAAAAAATTCTCAGGCAGTGATTCTATCTTGCTTTTATTTATATAATGCCATAGAGTGTGGTGCAGCACTTTATAGAGTTTATAAGAAGATCAGGTCGTCTCCCATAAAAATATTGCAGTTGTTATGTGGAATGTTAAGATGTAAGACAGCATTAGAAGGAAAAGTGGCTACAGAAATGTTATGTGGTTCATTTGGATGTCCTCAGGTGACGTTCAGCTAAGAAATTAATTTCCTGAGAGAAACCTGCAGCAGAATGGAGACATTATCTGAACTGGGAGAGCCTAGCAGGGACGACAGAAAGAGAAATGCTTTCTAAGCACTCCTAAACATGACATAAATACTTGTACCTTCCATGTTCAAATTTTATTTTAAATTTTTTTGAATTCCCTTCAAATTTTATTTAAGAATAATAGTTTTAAAAATTCCTACTCAGTTGTTTCATCAAAACCTTTTCCCAAGCCTGCTTGATAGTGAACACTGAAATGATTCATACAGTCGTACTGTTCTGACTGAATAATTGATACATTTTGACGGGATGAGTGTACAATGGATTATATTTGCTTCTCAATATATATATGATGATTAACGTAACTAGGTCTTATGTGTGCTCATCAAGGGGAGAAAATGCCCCAAAGAGAATATTATTTGATGGTTTGATGAACTGAACTTTGATACTGCACTTAGACTGTTGATAGCATTAAGATAGTCACAGTGATTTATGGATCTAACTGTCAATTTACAAAATTTCACTGAGTTTTGAGAGAAAACTTGGTGAAATGTAGAGAATTTAAAGAAATGCCACAGATGTGTTTAGATCCAAAATTCCTCTTTTAAAATTCTAGTCTAAGCTCCTGGAGGCTGAATGGACATCTCTGAAATACTCTAATTTAAGGTGATTCCATCACACCTAAATCTGTCGAGATGTGTCCTAGCTAGAGCCACAGAGGTTCCACAAAAAAAAAATAATTCAAAGCTTTAAAAAGAAGCTTATTCATGCCTAAATTAGAAAGCCAAGCTATCTATATAGTCAAAGGAGAGAACTAGTATCCTCAGGGGGGCAATTCAGAGCATCCAAGTGAGATAGCTTTAGGCAGACTTGTAAATGCTTCCTACCCATACATATTAATCCCGCCCTAAGGTCATTTAGTTACCAAGTTGATAGGAACTCATTAAGTCTGAAGTCAACCAAGCTTCCTCTCTATGCATAGTGAAAGTGGAAGTCCATTCAGGAAGGCTTGGCCATTGGTAGCTCTCCAGGGACTATCTGTTTTGCTCTTATGATGTTGTATACCCCTGATGTCATAGTGAATGAGCATCACTTTTGCATCTAGCTTTACAATATCAGAAGGAAGTAAGGTGTAGAAATGCTGAGATTCTCATTAAATGGATGCAGTGAGGAGGATGTTCTCACACAGTTAGGTACTAACAAAGAGAAATTTGTATATATCTCCACAGGATAAATGAACGCATTCTAGGAACATGCCTTTGTCTTATGTCTATGCAGAAAATCTGATTTTCATAATGTATGCACTGAAAATTAGACCTGTGACTATCCCATGAAAGGCAAATGCAATACCTAAATGTGAATGTTCAGACAGAATGTTCAGGACTTTGGATGTCCTAAAGCATGCAAACCCAGCCTATAGAAAGCTAGATAGAAGAAGGATTAAGGGCTGCTGTAGGCCTTTTTCGTAGCTGCCTTTCCTGTGAAAATAAGTCTTTGGGTAACTAAAATGACACATAGACTTCCATGCTTAGGCATCTGAGTTGCTGATTCTCGCCAAGTGACTTTTAGCTACAGTTACTGTCATCTGCAGTGGAAATATCTCCACATGCAAGACCAGAAGTAAAGCTACTGCGCCTGCCTGGCCTTTCCTGTTGGTTAGTTCATTCTCTGTTCTCAGTACTGTGCATAAGGCAAAGTATTATGTCTGAATATGACAGCGTCCGGATGGCTACTGTGCACTCTCAAATACTCAAATGCATTTAAATATTAAAGCATTTAAATATGTGTAAATGCTAAATGTTTGTATGTCAAACAAGCACTATCTAAAAGATTTCATTTAGAGGATTTAAATCATCAGGTATTTGGACCCTTCATTTGCCTCTCTTCATTATTTGGAAAGAGAACTTAGATTCGTAATTGCACTCATAAGCTGTTTTCTGGTGCAGGAATATGTGCAAAAAGAAAAGCAGTGAAGAGTCAGGTCATTGAATCTGGCCAGTTTCAGAATCTTACTGGGCTTATATTCCTCTAAGTCATTAGCTACACACTACCCATTTCAATGAATTCAAAGCTTATTTTTTTCTTTTAAGGTAATTAAATGCATAAATGTCTGTTATATCTTAATGGCTACTACTTTTTGATGTCTATTTAAATTTCACAAAGGCACAGATCTGATTACCAAATTGGTAATTACCTGTTTTTTGTTTTGTTTTGTTTTTATGAAAGATATTGTTGTCCTATGGTATGATGTGTAGAGGTGGTGCTTAGTGAAATGGTTTAGTGGTGGACTTGGCAGTACTAGGTTAATAGTTGCACCCAATGATCTTAAAGGTATTTTCCAACCTGAGCAATTCTATGAAAATAATGCTTTAATTGTTGAATAATGTCTGCTTGTAGCTTTTGAGTCAGCTCTGCTGTGTAGTCTCTACCTACTCAATCCTGAGTTTGAAAAATGAAATGTTTATACAGATTTCCTCACCAATCTCTGTTGCGTACGGTAGCCCTAATTTGTGGCTGAACCTCTGAATGTATGCTAGAGAAGAATTTACCTTTCAAGGGCAAAATAACATTTATATGCAGTCAAATACTTCTCTGTGTTCCAGCAATACCATTTACTCAAGCAAGTTGAGAACCTGTTCTATAAAGTATCTTGAGAATCTGAAGACTGCAAGATTTTTTGCTTTATGTAGACAAGACAGTATATGATAGACTGGGGGAGACATTGTTCAGAGAATAACTGGAAACAGCATATAAGAATTCTGGTATCTCAACAACTGTAATATTGCTAAAGTAGTCATGACATAATGTAGTTTATCCATAAAATGCAATAAGATATTATTTTAATATTTGTAATGGAATTTTTCTCACTTTATTATAATTGGCTAAGTAACACATTTTGCATATTTTATGTTGGCAATGCCAGCATGACGAAGGACTTATCATGAGAGAAATGGCAACAGACTTTGTTTTACGTCGTATGCAATAATTATTAATGGAAAGTTGGTTCATAAATGATTCTTAAAAGTTTACACATCTTTTCAAGAGCTTTTGCTACTGTCAAACTCTGAGAGCTACCCTGATATGACATAATAGATTTCTCAAGAGAAGGAAGTAGTCTCTTCTCCATATTCCTAGTCCACAGGACAAAAATATTGGCTTTACACTGGAAGTTAAAAAAAAGCATTTTTGTCTAGTCATAAGGACAATGAAGCACTGGAATTAGATTGCTTGTAGAGGTTGTGGATTTCTTCAACATCAGAAATCTTTATGGTCAGGTGAGTCTGGCATAACCAGGTATCGCTAATTCTCCTTAGAGCAGAAGACTTTCACGTACCTTCCAACTCTGCTCTTGAGAATTCATTGAGCTATTTTGTCTTGGCTGTTAGATGGTATTGTATAGGCTCCTTGGCAGAAAGTTACTGATTTGCCTTTGTTGTTGTAAGCACATTACTATTTTTCTTTCATTCATGTAGGATTAGGTGATTTTTTTTTTTTTTTTTTTTTTTTATATTTGACCCAGTAAAATTTTGTGTGTGTGTGTCATGCTAACATATCTACAAAGTTTTGGAGAATGTTTTGCTAGGGCTTTGCTTTTGTAAGGACCCTTTGTACTAAATAGTTCAAAATGGAATAATGGGCATTATGTTGCCCTTAACATACACACACTATGTTATAGGAACTAGCAACTTGAGAGCTAATGCTCTGAAAATTTGTAAAGAAGTAACTTTGCGAGGAAGGCAAATGTTTTGGTTTTGTATGTCTGAAAAACAGAAGCTGTAAGCACTGTGTTTAAGTTACTGTTATAATAAGTATATTTTTAAAATAAGTATATGGCTTTGGGTTCTTTAAGAAACACCTCATTATTACTGCAGTGGTCTTCTGGGTATTTTTAATCAAAAAATTATGTAAATTGGTAGACTGGTTGACAGCTAATAGACTTCAAGCTTTATATGAATTACTTTATGCTTATACAAGTAATAGGCATATTAAATCTTCCCTGGATATTAGCTGTTGGTCACTGTTAGAAGATAGGGAGCAGACAGACCTTTTCTGTGATTCAGTCCAACTGTTTCTGTTTCTTTTAAGGTAGAAAAATTAAGTCAGAACAAACCAAAACAAAACACAAGTAAGAAGTCTATAATTTTGTGAGCTTAGTTGCATACACAATTCTCAGGTTTCTTGAAACCACTTGCAGGCACTTTGCAAAGCAAGTAGGAATCATCCAGCTAGATGTAAACAAATAATGAGCAAGTCACCTGATCTTTGCTTCTAGAAAATCAAGATCTAATTAATACAAAGGGATCTACAGTGTAATTTACCTCATCCGGAAGCAGATGTCTAAGTAGGTCAACTAAAAATGTCCTAACAGTCTTCTTTATGTGAATTGACTAAGATCAATACCAGAGCCATAGATGCCTTTATTTTGTTAGGTTATTCCGACTCTCATCTGCCTGCAGGTACTCATGAAGTTGCCATTTAAATCTGTTACAATATGCCCTTTACTAACGGTAGTGAAGAACAGTACTCTAAAGCTGCATGTAGTTATCATGCAAGTACCCAGATTTTATTTGGGAGGATTGTGGATGGGCTTTTTTGTTTTATCATTTCCACCAGTAGTGAAGACAGGCAGTAAGAAGATGAAGGTGGGCTTTGGGCTTGGCTCAGAGGACTACCACTTCCAGCAGCCATAGTAAAAGCCACCACCACTCACAAGCTATCTACTGTTTTTTAGCACTTCACCTACCGCTGGGTGTAGAACATTTTGGGGGCTGTGGGAATTATGCAACTTGCACACTGAATTTTTATGGCCAAATATTGTTCGCCACAGTTTTCTGACTGCTCCATATTAAACTTATCTAGCCTCATCTTCAACAGCTTGCACCCCTTGACTGTGTAAATCCTACATCACAGAAATGTTCTTGAGTCAAACATGTGAAAAGCAGCGCACTGAAAACTACAACCCCCTTGTGAGTCTTTGTGCCCTAGGTGGGCTGCGGGAGCGCAGCACGGAGCCTGTGCTGGGCGCCCTGTGCTGGGCGCCCCCCACGGGCGCAGTGTCACGTGGAGCTGAGCCTTGCCAT
>NW_008588942.1:208830-213715 GCF_000691845.1 Merops nubicus
TGAAGGCTCAGGCCTTATGGCACACACATATTTTGTAGAAGAACATAAGTGGTTTGTGCTGGTTTAGATTAAATTACATTCCATCAGTGCTCTAGATTTTATTATCACTGAAACAAACATTCAATTCACCTGCCATTTAATCTCCCCTCTTCCTCCTCTCCAATTTAAGACTGAGAACAAATGTTGAATGAAATTATTTTAAACCCACACATTTGAGACTTACTAAACTTAATCTTATCCTAGGATGTTTCAAGTTGTCTGCTTTGTCAATTATCAACATGCTGGCTTCTGCTGGACTTTATTCAGCACTCTTCTGTTTCATTACAGAAAAGTAAATTAAAATTGTGGGTTTAGCATATATTTTCTATCTTTTTATGCAGTCTTTCTGAGAAATGTGTTAAGTTTTTAAGCGTTTGGATTTTTAATTTTCAACCTAAAATTTGTCTTTAGAACACAGTGGCAAGATACATTTGCTTATGGAACTCCTCAAGGCCCCTTCAATAAAATATGGCCTATACCCTAATAACTTTCTCTTGATATCTCTCTGTTAGATTTCTCATATATGTATTTACTGCTTAGGAATCATTTTAGCATTCACTTTAGTCTTAGTTTTTAAATAATACATCTAACAGCAGGCAATTTTATTTTCCGTTTTCATTCTTGAGCTTTGAGCATCCACCCACTTCCTTTTTGCCATGATGAAATTCCTTTGTAGTTGATTATAGTGATTTTCTGGTTTGACATCCCTCAGGCTCTGCCTACTAAATCAATATCATCTTTCAGTGAATGTTGTTGTTGTGATGAGCTTTTCCCCCTATTTAAAGAATACTTTAGAATAAACCCAAGTGAAGATTTTTTTATGATGTGTCAATTTACTTGTTCTTTTTATGCCCGTTTCTCAGTCAAATCTAAATCAATTGTTGTCTAAAGGTTTCTCATTTTCTACTCTTCCAAATTGCTACAGTCCATTTTTTTGTTTCCCAGGCTGGCATTTATCTTTGTCATGTAGCTGTCCACATTTTGAAGTATACAAATGCCATAGACCTCTGGTGTTCCTTCATTAAATGTATTTGAGGTGTTGACCAGATTATGGAACTCGTCAATTCCCTCTTAAAACATGGAATGAATCTCAAGTTCTGTGGAAGAGGGGAAAAAAAAATCTTTGTTTGCTTACTCATCTGGGAAACTACAATCTGTTGCTAAAGCCACTTATCATGAGCTTTGATCAGAAATCAGCAAAGACAGCTGCTGAAAAACATAGTGAGAAAGTTTGTATTCAATTAGAGAAGAGCTTCTGTGACTTGGAAGAGCAGAGGGACATCACCGAAGGAATATGAATATGCATTTCTTTTAATATGTAGATGACTATAGATATAGATACTCCTGGTTATTGTTATTACAGTGTCACTGTCTCTCTCAAGAATTCTTTATGACCCTAGGGTGCTTTCTTCTTTACATTTATATTTATTTATGTGGCATCCATATGTGTAGGCTTTTAGTGTATCAAATTTTGTAAAATGTGCCCATGAATGCATTTGCCTTCAGCTGAGTGATCACCAGTTTGCTAGTGTAAAGTCTTTCCAACAGAAGAAAGAGGGAACTGTGTAGCCTTTTAAAAGTGCATAGTTAGTCGCTACACTCCTTGAGTGTTTTTGTCCTTGCCATTCTATTTATTCAGTGGCTTCCGCTCCTCAATACAAACTTTCAACAATAAATTGTTGATTCAGAATCTGAGAAATGTTGCTGAACTATGAAACTTCTTGACTGCAGCAGTTTGGGAGGTTTCCACGTTTCACGTTTGCAGCTTTTCCAACTCTCTAAAGGATTTTGTAAACAGAGATATCAGTGTTGTTGAGAAAGTGAACCTGAGGATGTCACCACTGATGTTAATATCTCTGTATAGTACCAGTTCCCATTCCTAGAGCTCTAATCCTTTGCTTCTGTAAACAGCTGAGGTGGTGTGGTGGTTCACAGCCACCAAGAAGGAGGCATGTTTTCTTGTCCTGCCAGCTTCCTCAATTTCTGATGGTCTGACCTTCTCCCATTGCCAGTTTGGGAATTACAGGGCCAGGTCTGCTCACTGAGTGCACAGAAAACTTTTCTGTCCAGGTTAATTATTTGCTGAGCTAGTGGCGTCACTAGTCTCATAAAAGCCTAGTGATTACCAGAGGTGGAGTTAGGTGAAAGTGGTGTTAGGTTATGATCATGGGGGTAGGAGAGGGAAGAAGTAGCCATGGAAGAAGGAGCATGACCACTTTATTCTGAACACTTGGATTGTGTCACATTTTTGTGAACTGGCAGCCTAATGATAATTTGTGCCATGCTGTGCCTCTCCCACCTTAACCTAGAATGATATATAGAGGTTCAAAGTCATGAGTCAGACCTGGCTTCTTTCTGTCATGTGTCCATGATATTTGTATTTGTTGTTTTTTGTTACTAGCTGGCCGTTAAGTAAAACACAGGGTAATATTGTTTCAAATCTTGTAAATTTCTCTTCTATTAAGGGTTTTATAGGTTTTTGATAGGATTTTCATTCTCTGTCATTACTGTAATTGACAAAATACACGTTCTATAAGGCTTACTTCAGTATTTCAATTTAAGAAATCCATAGTTAGGGCAACATTTTACAATTAGATACTTAAATTTGGGCTGCCATCCATTTTCTGTAATCCAGTAAGACTTATTTTCACTGACATAATATCTGTGATTTAGAAACATGTATTTGGGGTTTTCTGCGTTGAATTAAGCCATTTTTGGTTTTGTGCCTAAGAGGAGGTCTCAGCATTGGAAAATATTGACCATGTGACATACAAAGATTTCTTTACCAAGGTTAATAGACATAGACATGTTTATCCTAGAAAGGAACATCAGGTGGTTTTGGCATTTGTGAAAGTGGATGACCTGAAAAAAGAAAATGAAGATGGCATGAGAAGAAATACTGTAGTAACTATAATCACAAATCTCCTTTCAAGATTACAAGTATCTGATATAGTGTGACAGCAGTAAAATGAAAATATGAGGATCAGCTTTGACAGAATGACTAGAAAAAAACTGTGAGAAGAATAAAGAGGTTATTGATACTCCAGAATAAAAGGGCAGCCCAAGCAATGTCAATGACACCAACAGGGGGGCTCCTGAACCTGAGTTATTCAAGCAGAGCAGATGCTTCTAGTTCCTCAGCTGGCTTCTGCTGAGGATTGGCATTGTCCATGGTGTAGATGCACAAAAAAAATACTAAGTGCACGTAGCTGACTTTTTTTCCTTCCTTTTTTTTTTTTTGTAATTGCTCAATGTCCTTTACTCTTCTGTTTGAAGCGATGTTGTTCACTGGAGAGCAGCAGTAGCTCAAATTCCATTTTAAATTTGAAAGTAGTGGGGTTAAGTCACCTGGCAAGAATTCAGTGGTCAGAGTCTTGACACTCACAATAGTTAGTTTTACAGGATTAGACAGATTTCTTTTTCATCTCCAGTGGTTGAAACAATTAATCACATTCCTTCCATTAACACTGACTACAGAGAGTGTTTAAGTAACTCTTAGTCATTTTCATGGTATGCTTTAGTTTTGTAGTTAGGTTACGATCCACTTTATAAAGAAACAACTTTTAAAAAAATTGTAACAATTTCTTATTAGGTTGCATTTATATTCCAACTAATGTGTGTTTGGCCTTGCAGTGTCATTGGCAAGAGCAAACATAGAGT
This sequence comes from Merops nubicus, assembly GCF_000691845.1. Taxonomy (NCBI): domain Eukaryota; kingdom Metazoa; phylum Chordata; class Aves; order Coraciiformes; family Meropidae; genus Merops; species Merops nubicus. The sequence continues at coordinate 212,530 of NW_008588942.1, forward strand.
ACATTGCTTGCGTGGTAGTGAACAGAATGGTATATGGCACGCTGCAACACAGCCATGAATGCAGTGCCAGTGTATTTTGAAGGTGAGGCAGTCTATCAGCTACAACTGTGGCTCAGGAAGGCTATTGCTCCAGATGTTTGTCAAAGCATACCAAGAGCTTTTGGAGAGGAAAAGATGCTGAGAAATGGAGCAGTGTGTGTATCACATTGGGTATCCACACCCTGCTACTCAAACTCCCCTGTGTTCAGGGAATGCTCAGTGAGAGCTGAATTAGCTTTCTTTTTTTTTAACGCCTTTGCCTAGGCGTTGCTACTGTTTGATCTTTGATTTAACATGCGTATTGGAGAAGCATAATGTAGGTCAAGCCCCACAGTGCTGGGTATGACTGTAGAGCAAGTAACTAATCTTGACCCCTTGCTGCCTGTGTTTACAGTACACATGCTGCCAATGGGTGAGACAAACAGAAGCAAGAGTAGAGCCAGAATAAGAAAGATGGAAAAAGATCAGATACGTACAATTTTTAGTAAAATTCACTTAAAAGAAGTTTACAATAGCATGCATCGTACTGAGGTATGTGCATATATAAATAGGAATTATATGTATTGTGTAATTGTGGGGTGTGATTATGTGATGCATTTTGTTCCTTCCAAGGACATGTTAGGCATTAGATAATTGTAAAGCAATGATACCAAATCTGATGTTAAAATGAATGCTTTGAGACTTGTATCTATTTTAAAAAAAGACCTTAAACAGTAAGGCCCTCAGGTATGCACAGTGTTTACTGACTTGTTAGGCATTAACATGTTATTTTGCCCCTTCCTGAATCTGATCATTTTAAAAGCTTAACCCATTAAAAAATTCTGTTCAGCTCATTACTGTAGCAAGCTGTGACACTTAAACAGAATAAAGATAACATTCTCATATGAACAACAGATCACGAAAAATACTTTCTTTCCTTGCTTCTGACCATATGTTTAAAAACGTCACAGGAAGCCAGTCTGTAATCTGTGGTTAAGAGTTTAAAATCACATGTATTTTTTTGTGGCTTGTATGAGTAGAGTGCTGTAATGGTTTCTATCAGTTCTAAAGGTTGGGTGACCAACCTTTTTTTTTTTTTTTGACAGGTATAAGATAAACCAAATCTTCTCAGAAAACAAACAAACAAACAAAACAAAACAAAACAAAA
>NW_008588942.1:213763-242409 GCF_000691845.1 Merops nubicus
AAAAAAACACACCAAATCAACCTGCTGTTTTTATTTGAAGATTGCATTACCTATATATGTTTTCACTTCCCTTAAAAATACTTTCCCCGTGTGTATTATGTATTTTAACTTCTGGGGTTTTTAAACCATTCATATATATTTTAGTGTTATTTTCCTATGTGATATAACTGCTACATATAATGTACAGGCATATTATTTTCTTTTTGAATAATTTTGTTCTGAGAAGTAGTAGTTTCACACTGATTCCTCAATGCCCTCATCAGATAGTTTTCAATCCTAGAGTGATACTTTAACCATTAGCTTCTAGATGGAGGTTGATCAGATGTCATGCAAAAATTTCTTACGAAGTCCTGGAGCATGCAACAGGCAGAACAGAAAATTTTTATACAAAACTAGGCTGTGACAGATTAATTTCTCTGCAGGATTGTTCTCCACAGCATCATCAGCAGGGTAACTTTATCATCTCATCCTAGGAAAATTTTTCCATACTGAAATGGAGGTGAACCGCCTGATTTTTTTTTCTGAAGGTGACTGTATCTGGCTTAATTTATGTCAGGATAAATTCCTGCAAAGCTGCACCAAGCTCAGTAAAGTTAGTTGGTGTTTCAGTAGTTAGACCTGTATATTCTGTTCAGTTTAGCATCTTATCATTTGAGGAACATTGTTTTCATCTTACTTTATAGAGACAGAGGGAGAGAGAAGGATGTCCATAAATACTCTAGACATGTTCCAGGAAGTGTGAAGAAAGCATATTGACCCTGGAGATTCTCTATATTTTTAACTGTTCCTTCAGCCACTTCAATTTCAAGAATACTAGGTTTCTCTGATTTATGTGTTTGTGTAAGTTTTATTGATGGACTACAGTGACGCAGGAATCATCAGGTAGTTGTTGGCTTTTTTATATACAATAGTAGACAGAAAGAATACATTAAATCTTAGGACAAATCTTAGAAATTTCAAGAAGCAAATGTGTTAAAGGAAACTGTTTCAACCATGCTGTGATTTATATATCACTGGTGGGAGGTGGCATGTTTAATAGCATGTAGAAGCATAAGGCTCTTATTGTCAGTGATAGTATTTGAAGTGTTTTTTCCTTTCTAAATTTGCAATCCATAGCTATAGCAACAAATAAATATAGCAGTCACATTTACAACACAGTTATTGTGTTTTGCATTTGCTATAAAAGGTATATTTGAAAATAATTATCAGAAAATAGATTAGAACAGTTTTGCATTAGGGTTAGATTTCTAATAAGTCCACAGAGTGAGAATGTGCAGCTTTTGCTATTTTCACTAAATTTTCTAGACCTGTTGTTAATGCCATGAATTGCATTAGGAATTAGTTTTTCAACATATGCGTGTGATTGCATTTCAAAATATTCTTTTCTTTTTTTATATCAGTTACTTCAGGTATTCCATGGTTGACTACAGTTTGCCATAGCTACAAAGTAGGGGCTCCTATTTATTCATCAAGTACTTTTTTTGATTGAACAAAACACCTATTGTTTTGCTTTGCTTATCAACAAGCACTACTGTTTTCAGCTAAGGTTACATTTAATAATTAGGTTTTCTAGGGCCAAGAAGTCAACTATATCTTTAATGAGTTCAGTGACATCACTAGGGCTGCTTATATTCCTTGGCAATAGTCTGCTTTGTGTGAGCAGATCACATTAGCTTTAAGAGGGGTAGTGCAGATGCCAAGGTCAGGGCATTGGTAAGTAAGAAATCTTTGAGTAAAATAAAGACCTAAAGCTAAAACTATCAGGGAACAATGGGCTGCTGTTTAGCAATATGGTAGCAGCTCTACTAAGAAGTTATTTTGTTCTATGTTTTAAGTGTTTCCTATGTATCCTGTCCCTGTAAATGTTTTGTGAGGAGTAAGGAGGATCCTAAAGTCTGGTTTAGGAGTGTTAAAAAGAAAAAAATATATCAGATGAACACTCTAAACATGATGGCACCTTTAATCTATAATGTGACTCTCATAATCAACTGGAAATTTGAAAGAGGAGAATTGAGTGCAGAATTTTTCTTAATACCTGGTTCAGAACTTTTTGTAGTTGATCTATGGTTTGGCATTGATATACAAAAATACAATACAAAAGGCTATTGCTTTACCTCTGTTCAAAAAGTGAAACTGGACAAATTCTCACCCATTCTTACTTCAGAATGTTCCTTTAAATTGTGTGCAGAGGAAGAACAGGACCTGGTTTTTGCTTTGGGTCAGAGAGAAGACCAGGAGAAGACAGAATTAGTACCAGAAAAATGGTAAGGAAGGCCGTGAAACAAGTCACTGAAGAGAGTGAGAGCTAGTAATGGATGTTATGGCAGGCAGCGAACATGGGAGAAAATGCTGACAGATAATTTGAACTGGAGATAGTTTTCAACCAAAAGCATAGTGTTTAGGGAGAAGTGGAGGAGTAATACACAGATATTTGTGTGAGATTTAAAAATTGTGCATTCCATCAGGCTGAGTAACGTTGATCCATGTGTTGTGTACTGTTGGAAATGTTTAATTTTTTTTTACACCACTTACTAGCTTGGTCTCATAGATTCAAAATTCAGCCTCTACTGGTTGTGTTAGAACTAGCTGAGGAATAAACGTGCCCAATTACTGAAGTATGTCAGACAAAAAAGATTCCATACGTATGAGTGGATGAGGGAGATTGCTTTTCCCTCGAGGGGACTGGCAACAATAACAGCATAAAGTTAACTGCATGCATGTGTTCCAAGTAATTTGAAAACTTTAAACATCATATCACATTTGTTATGTGGTGGCTTTATCTTATTGCCAGGGCAATGTACCTTTACTGATGGGATGTAGAACTATGAAAGCATCTAAACCAACAGCAAGACCTTTCAGCTTGGAAGCACCTTAATGACTAATGCCTAAAAGCCAAGGTGCCTAAACTGAGGAGGATGCTTCACGTTTAATTTAGGATTTTTTGGGTGCCCAGAGCTCTGCTTCTGTGCGTGACCAAAACCAAGCTTATCCAAGCAGCTTGACATTTCTCTGCCTACTCCCATCTGTGTGTGCGGAGCACAGCGAGTGTGTACTGACTCAGCTGGAGGCCTCGCACAGTGCGTCAGCGTGGCTGCTGAAACAAAGAGGAGCCAAACTCATCCTCTAGCACCAGAATGGATATGGCAGCTTTTAGCAAAGAAAAGGGGGGAATTTACTTCTCATCTTTTTTCACTGCATTACCCCCTTTGTCACAACTGTGCCACTGTAGAGCAAAAAATTCCCTAGGCCAGAAGAAGGGACTATTAATCTTTCCCTGAAGGTTATGGCATCTTGCTGAGGATTCCTGACTGTTCATGCCCTAGTCTTTCTTTATTCTGCCCAGTGACTCTTTTAATGCATATTATATAAACAGATATTCAAACTGTTTGAGCGATATCTTTTAGTACATAAGTCCCAATTATACAAAGCAATGAGATGGCTGAACTAAAATGATTTCTCCTGTTATGTAATGTCATACTCACCTTTTCAGATGCTGCTGCCCTGTATATTTAGAGAAACAGCAGTCTTCCAGGGAATGGGTTGGAGGGCTGAGGAGGAAAATGTTTTCCTCTAAGCAGGTTTATAGGAGCTACTTTGCTGTGATAGATTGTGAGAATCTAAGTGTCTGAATACCAAAACAGAGGCAGGAAGAAAAAGGTGGGGGATGAGGAAGATGAACTGAGATATGTGGAAACAAGTTGTTCAGTAAATATAATCTACAAGATTTCCTTCATTCTGTATGTGGCTTGCTCAGGTTTCCATGAGAAAATCTTGCCACATCGCTTTCCGGTAGGAAGCTGCAATACAGGTCTGAATGCTGTAGGCAGAAGTGTGAGTGCTAGACTGGGTACAGCACAAATGCCCACAGATTGCTGTCTTCTGGCTCAGAGCTTTCATCATCCCAGTTGCTGTCTTCGGCCACTGCTCCCAGGGTAGTCCTCTCTGTCCACCACAGGAGGTTGTGTCTTCCCGTGCAGAGTTTGCCATCTGTGCTTTCCATTCCAAAAAAAACTGAGATGATACTTCTGTATGACATATAAAATGCAGCTAGTACCTTAAGTCCTGAATAAAGGGAAACAAACATTTTGAGACCTTCTCCTTCTGAAGAGTCTCTCTTGATTAGCATTATTTACCCAAATATGGTATCTCAGGTATTCCTTTCAGTTATTCCTCATGAGCTCTTGGGATACTTTCCTGAAGCATGCCATGCATGAAGGTCTTTCTCCTTGGCATCCTTTCCAACCTCTGGAGCTCTCTATATGTTCTGTCCCTGACCTGAGAGAGGCATCGCACATATCATATACCATGGAATTCGGAAGGAGGTATTTCTGTGCTTTTGGCTCTTAATATAGTATCCCAAGTATGCAGTTTAGAACGGTAACTATCAGCCTACAGGACACCTTGCTGGTACTGTTGTGTTCAAATACTGCATCAATGGGATAAATGAGGAGCTGGCCCAGCACACAGTGCTGCTATTTAGGGAAAACTCAGTGCTTCTCTGTAACTTCTTATCGCCATAATTAATGTCTTATCAGATATTGATATATCAGATGTTAAACAGTGTAGTATTAGCAACATGGGCTTTCTTCACGGTCTGCGCTTGACTCAGGCTGATGTTTTAACTCCAATCCAAGAATTCCACTGCTGGAGAAACAAACCTCTTACTGCTGTGGCATATGTGCAGTCACTTTGTGCCAACCTAGCAGACCGTAAATGTGCTGCAGCTACGAATTCCAATGAAAACTGAAATGCAGCAGTTTGCTTGGTTTATTCTGTTTTAGAGTATTAGGAACTCAGATCTTGAAAACTTGGTGATAGATCATCCTATACTTTGCTGCTGAAAAGCAACATCAAGAACGTTATTGTTTGCCAACATTTCAGAAATATGCTGTCAGATAAACCCATACCTTAGATAAGATAGGCATTGCATTAAAAGCCTCACAAAAATGTAGATTAGTATTTGACTTCCTTCTGGATAGAGTTCATTCCTTAAAGATACATCTTTTCCCTCAGAAGTATCCCCTGAAGTTTTTTTTTATTAGACCTCTTGATCATGGTTTACCATGTTTTCCCTTTATGTTTCTGATTACCTATATAGTGTGGACTTTCTGTTGAATGGTCTGGTGTTAAGTTTGATTGATACACAGCAAATGTTTGACCTCTACAGGTCTGAACCAAGGGAAGTTCAAATTTGTCCAGACCAGCTGTGCACCACTGCACTTCATGCCTGCATAATGCACCAAATGCAGCTATGCAATGGAGGAGAATATCAAAGATGTTTTGAAGGTTGCAGATGGGTTTTATGAGCGAGAATCATCTTTTTTGTTGCTTCCAAAGATGAAAGTGCTCAATTTTCGCACACATGAAAAAAGTAGTCTGTCAGATGTTTTAAATGTAAAAACTGCATAATGTGGCTTCTTGTCATAGCTGTGGCTCCCTTGTGGATGAAAATTTTAATCAGATGGTTTTGTACTTTAGAGATTTTTCATTTGATTTACAACTTGTAGGAGTGGAGTAGCGGTAAGCAATCAGGGAGAATGCCATGAAGAGGACAAAAGGAAGGTGAAACACAGTGTTAATAATTTAGTTTCAATAACCTTAAAAGGTTTACCAGTCACTTTTAACCTTGTATCAGAAAAGAGAAAAGCACAAAAAGCAAGCTACTGCAGTGAATCATAAAAATGTTTCTTTTAATTTGTTACTCATTTATCTATATCCAGATAGAAAGCAACCAATGCATTTGTTAAACAAAAGGGTCAAAAAGACAACTACCCACCAATTTGACTTAGTAATTTTGGACCCTTAGTCCTTCAGTTTCTCCAGGATCAGTAAAGACATGAAATAATGACAATTGTAGCTGTGAAAATATAGAAGTGTTATTAGTATTTCAGACTCGCCAAAGCAACATTTTAAGCATGCAATAGCATTTTCAGAAGTGCTTAAGCAGGTCAGGTATTTAAATGTTACTCATCTCAGATGGAATTAGATACCAACTCAAAGCCTCACACACTTTAAAACACTGTTAAGTACCTATGTTCAGGTTTCATGCCTGATGAATCTGGGTCTGAATCTGTATCTGGTCTCCTGTAAGCCAGGGTAACACAAAAAGTGACAGCTTTAAGATGGTGGTGTGGAATTTTTAAAAGCAAAGAGTCTAGTTCTGTGTTTTGTTAGGAAGGATCAGGACATCATAAAAATTCATGTGGCGTTTGTGTACATAGCTCCTCAGCTGAACAGTTGTGCTTCCATATTTTGAACATGTACATTTTAAATTTTGCCATAGATAAGCTAGCTACATGTATTTCAATTTTTGGCACAATATTTTGAAACTATATTTATAGAATCATAGAATCGTTTCAGTTGGAAAAGACCTGTAAGATCACCGAGTCCAACCATTAACCTAACACTCCCAAGTCTACCACTAAAACATGTGTCTAAATACCTCACCTACATGTCCTTTAAATAGTCCAGGGGTGGTGACTCCACCACCTCCTTGGGCAGACTGTTTCAGTGTTTGACAACTCTTTCAGTAAAGAAGTTTTTCCTAATATTGAACCTAAGCCTCCCCTGATGTAACTTTGTAACTCTGTTTTCATGGTATTAGCCAGTTTGTACAACATTGTTGAAATGTAAAGTGTTTTTAAGGTATTAAATGCTTGAGATTCGAGATAGGGAACCCACACTTTGGGAGCTGCTATGATCTAGTTTCATAAAAATAGTCTAACATTTAAATGTTCGGATGCCTGTGCTATAAAATGGATAATCCAGGGACTATGCAGTATTTTTGTATGCAGGTGCCAATTATGACATAATAATAATATTTTGTCAGTTAGAACAGTCTCCATAATTTTTGACAAACCTTAAACACCCACTTGTATATCTTCTATGCAACTCTTCTTTATGCAGCCAGGTTTCAAAACCTTAGAGCATTAATTAGTCCACTCAAAACTGCAAGATATCCTCAAAAGAAGTCCCTCCTTCAAAGAGATTACTTCTTCATTTATACTGAAAGCATCACATGAGTGTGGAAAATAGGAAGGAGCACGTGCATGATGATTGTATCATTTTCACTGTTGCTCAACCTAATGATTATAAAGAATCAGGTTTTTTAATTTTTTTTTTTTAATATATGAGATGGTAAAATAGATTATGTCTATCTTGTGGCATTGTTGATTGGCTAATTACTGTTTACCAGTACATCAGAATTGTTTCTCTGAGAAGTTGAATAAAAAGTGAGGGCAGAAAATTCACAGTTTAATCCAGAGAATGGGCAGGCTATATTAAAACAAAATTGAAATTACAGTCATGGAGACCTCTTCAGACAAAGATACTCGTGTTCTTGGCTACTCGTTGGTATGAGTATTTTGCTGAGGTAGGAAATATGCTTGTTCTAATAGTGGTTTATGATGGATTAAAATAAAGTCTTTTTGATTTATTTGTGTATTAATGAGAACGTGTATTAATGAGAATTAATGCAAGTGTCTTGCAGTAAGGGAAAACCCCCACACTGTCAGATTTGTAGGGATATACATGAGCATTAAAGGAATGGTAGTTAACTGGAATACACTGTGTCTTTGAAAACATGGAGTGGGAATCGGACAAGTCTGAAACCAAAATAGACTGTTGTGCCATAAGTTTCTATTTGCCGTGAACTAATTGAACTAAATTAGTGCTTTTTGTATTAAAGGATAGTCTATGTCATCTGATTCTTATTGTTTTTACTAAATTGTTCCATATTAGAAATGGCTGTAGTTGAGTCCATGAACTGTTGACAAAGCAATCTCTTAGCTCTACCTTTGCTTGTTTGTGGCATAATCTTGATCTTTCAAATAATATAGGTTCATATTTTAGAGCAAAGGAGTAAAATTTTTATAAACAGAGAGAAATTTTAAGAGATTTTAGGCTAGCTATTCAAACTCTTTCCACTTAAGTCTTTGTCCAGGAGAGTTGTTCACAGTAAATGAACAAATAAGGCCATAGATAGCAAGTTGATATTTTTTTTTTAAGTTTACTCCAGGGAGCATCTGCAGATACTGTTTTGCAAATTTTCCTCATCAGTGTGTTCTAAGACTTACTTGTTAAGCAGTGCACAAAGATCTAAATTATAATTGTGTCTTTATTATTTCTTAATCTTGGCCTCAGCTGTTTTGTTCCTAGAATCTTTGCTAACTGTATTTCCAAGGCACTAACTTATGGGAGCAGTCCTATGATTTCAAGCTGACGGTTTGAAGTGGGCTTTTGTAACATTTTATTTATGTAGCTCATTTATTGACTTTTCTGTAATGCTCAGCACTATAGTGGCTGAACACCTCATGGACGCTCGTACACTGAGCATCTCAGCACTGCAGTGTGGTTAGGGAAGTTTTATTTTATATGTGGGGGCTGAAGCACTTAAAAACTCGCCAGCACAAGCACACCATCACTTTGTGCAAGGCTGAGGAACGAACCTGCATTGTCTAATTCCCACCCCAGTACCTTGAACAAAGCACTATTTTTCCTCTCTAAACAAGTTTGCACTTGTTTTCCAGTGACAAATAGACTGTCAATGTAGTTTAAAGGCCTGTCATGGTTGGAAGCCATCAGCTGTGATTCCTAAGTTAACCAGGAGCTTAAGTTTCCCCTCCGCTGGCAATGGCCACTGCCCCTTGAATTGTGTGGCCCCGTAAGACCCTCAGGGATGCAGCGTGACTTCATCGTAGTTGAGAGGAAATTGAAAACTCTGAGCACTTTGGGACGTGGAACAGACACCAGTGAACTGTGAATTACACGTATCTATGTATGTCTATATTTTTGCTGTGAAATCATTGATAACGCTGTGACAGGCTCATGGCTGGAGGGGGCTCAGAGGACGACCTGGAGCCCAACCCGTGTTACAGCTGCGACAGGAACATTCCTGCCTGCCCAGGCCCTTGGCTGAGGCTTCTCCATGGCTGGCTCTGACAAGTGGGGCGAAGTTCTGCATTTCTATTTATTTTTTGCCTTCAAAAGGGAATGCATGTGTGCTGTCAGCGTGGTAGGAAGATGAGAAAAATGTCATCAGTTTAATTTTTCCCCTCTCACTTTCTGAAGAAGAGCCTGTGTTAGGGTTTCTCATTATCTGATCTAATTTGTTGTCAGAAATTGTGTTATTCCAGCCTAGATACTGAAGTTACTTGCAAAGAAACATGTAATTTTCATGTGCATTTAAACAAAAAGGGAAAAAAAAAAAAAGGAGGGATCAACATAATTGCCAAAAAAGAAGTGTTTCCATGTGGGAATATCATCAGAGTGGAGGAGATTGTGTTGGGAAAATAATTCTGATCTTCAAAGTTTATTTTATTTGGGTACATCTGTACAAATGCAATTTACCTTTAAGCGTAATTGGCTGTCATGTTAAGCTCCCTGTCCACTGTGAGGAAATCACCATTATAGCTTTCATATGGGAAGGAATTCAGGAGTGACTTGTTTACATTGCTACCATTTATAAAACATTTAAAGCAGCTATTCTGCTGAATAAACATTTGAGAGCCTGAAGGATAAGCGTATCGCTTAAACTTCTTAAGACTAAACTTTCCAAACCATTTCCTGCCAGAGGGACCTAGCAGTAAAATTGCAAACTCTGTGCTCCAAGATGAGATAGGCAGAATTAGATTAAGCAGCTTACTGTTGACATGTCTATTGATCTGGGTTCAGCGCCGTTTCCTGTCTCTGCTAGCAGTTAGATTGCTGTATACAATAACACAGTGGCCTGGTTTATGTGAAATTGGGGGACTCCAAGCATCAATTACTCCAGGAAGGCAGTGGCACTGGGAGATAAGGTTAAGCCGCTCACAGTGTTTAAGACTGCTGAAACCCAAGCAACATATTTGCTGTCTAAATTGCTGCTTATAAGTTTGACAGTGTTCCATTTATGTTGTTGATTTTTTCTCCCCCCCTCTCCAAAGAGAGATCATCCTGTATTATTCTCTGCAGGTAGCAGTTCAGTTCTCATTATAAACATGCATTGTTCGTTACTCTTCCCTTCCTATCAGCCCTTTTGTTAAAAGTTCTTAAGTATTACCTGGATATTTTGAATAGAAAATAGTTAGACAGGAGGGAGAAAGGCATGAAATATTACAGAAACTACCCAAAATACACTAACAAAATTTTCACGGTTGTACTGATTCTGGTACTGCGTTAAAAGAATTCTTTTTTTTCTGTTTTTCCTTGTTGTCTGGGAACATGGCATTGAATAACAGTGGCAAAGGGGGAAGAAATCTGGTACCCTTGAATTTCTCATTTAGTCTTCTGTTTTCTTCATAAGCAGTTCTCTCTTATGCCGTGTTACCTTTTAATCTTTTTCAGAGACTGTTAACAAAATCAGTTGAAAGCAAAATTATGCTCTTCACATTTAAAGAAGCCTGGAGAGAATTGTTTCAGGGGTCTGCTTGTGATGAACTCAACCTCTTTCTTTTTTTTTTTTCTCCTCTAGAAGAGGGTCACACAGGAGAGTTTTTCTCCAGGGGGTACCTTTTAAGCCACTTTACAGGTAGCTATCTCAGTTTTATGCCACACACATTGCTGTTGTCTTAAATTCAACCTTCACAAAGAAATTCAGTATTCTCATAGAAGTATTAGCAAGTTGAGTCAGTTCTGGCATTGCAATGGGAGATCTGTGCTGTGAAAGTGATGAAAGGAAATATTTTAACAGTGACATTTGAGTTCGTTTATCATGACATTTTAGGGACTCGGTGGTACATATTTTTATCTTTGAACAATATCTCAACAGTCTACTGCCATTAGAGTGGGGGAGGGCTCCCCTTCCACACAGAGCACTATGCTGTAAAAGTCCAAAACAGTACAGCAGTCAGCTGTGATGAACAGAGGTAGGAGTTCTAACTGGTATGAAACAAAAATGAAATTGTCTCTTTTTATTAATTTAATTTTAAAGTAGCTTGACACGCTGCAATTAACATTGCCCTGTGCCAAAATTACCACAACATCTGAGCTTCTGTATATTGGCTCATACCTTGGTGCTCTAACTGAATATAGGAATATTGGAAAGCTAACAGAACATATTTCAAATACGTTTTAAAATTTCACTGGCATAGTTTTGAGTTTTGTTTTAATGAGTTGCTGATTGATGTTATTGTTTGCTTTTATATAAGGGGCACTAAAGTATTACCAGCAGGTAGGTGCTAATAAATACTTTATATTGCTGAAGATTACAACTATCAATACAAACCCTATTCCAATTATTGCAAGGGGGCTGAACCCACAAAGTCCAATGTCACTAAGCTTTATAATTCTGTGCTCATCAAATGCTATTGTGCAGGTACATGTGTGATCTTTATGGGGAGTATCCACTTTCAGATGCTGCACTGCCTCATCACAATAGGATTCTGTCATTTAGTGATTTAAATTACATCCTTTTATTTTGTTAACTCCTTTAATAAGTGTTTTAAGCTGCCACCTTCTGCTCTTTCTTTCTTGCACCTTCTCCCTCCTGCAGTGTCTCCTTGCAGGATTGCTAATTCTTTGGGGTTTTCCTCACACCTTGCTGTCTGTCAGTTCTGTACAGTTAATCAAGAGAACCGGTGAGCATGCAGGGGTTAGCCTGGGGTGGAGCAAAGGGGTTTGCTTTGACTTAATTGTGCCCATTGTTGTAGGAGAAATAAGCACATAGTGCAGGAGGCCTGTGCTGCTGATGGCTTGAGAGGCTCAGCTTGTGCTACAAGGGATGATGTGCCACTGGTGTACTACCCCAGTGCTGCTCCTAGTCGTTAAGAAACAGTTCTAAAAGTTTTAGCCCAGAAAGACAGGAGAGAAATAGCTTTAAAGTAGATAAGCTCAACCTGGGAAGAAAAATAAAGAACAAATGAATAATATCCAGTACTCTTTTGGACTGCTAAAATTGTATGAGAAGTGAATCAGTTGCAACACAACTCTGTATTTGCATATATTTAACTATGAGCACTCTTGGGCATATCTGTACATCCTCCAGCATAATCGTACAGTAAGAAAGAACTATGGGAAAGTGGTGTGGAGCTGCACAAATCCATATATGAAGACATGAAAACCCCATGTGTTTTTTAAGGACCAACACAGCTTTATTGCAGAGCACCACCACTGACTGCAATTTGTCACTTTTTATTAAAAAAAAAAAAAAAAAATCAGAAAAGTGTATACCATGTTTAAATGCTAAATTCCCACTGAAAGTGAACTCAGGTTACATGCAGAATAGTTGCATTCTTTTTTACTTTGATTAAAAAGCAAGCAAGAATAAGGAGAGTCAGACAAGATGATCTTTTTGTCGCTGACGTGCGGATGCTTACATGAATACAGACCTTGCTATAGCTCTGCATTTGTGTCTGTTTGATGGTGTCGATACTGCAAAAAGAAATCTTTGTAAGTAGAACATAAATTAATACATATGCAACCATTAAAATCCAACAAAAAGAGGTATAACATCCACACAAATTAGAAAACCGTAGAAATGGTTCTGCAGATGGTGTCAGATGAGGTGCTATCCAATAGTGTATCAACAGAAAATTACCAGTTCAGCCTTAGAACACATCTTTATGCCACATTTTTTTCATAGTCCCTAGGTTCCACTGTCTCACTGTAAGATCCAGAAGCCACAGCATCTTCAGCTATATGTGAAATACCTGTGGCAGTGTTATAAGTAGCTCACGTATGCTATGGAGTTGATGCACTTTCTCTTTTCATATCAGAAATATCTACATTGGCATCATTGCAATATAATAGTAAGGAAAAAGAATCCCATGACATTAGTATTTTTTTTCATTGTTTTCCTATCTACGTATGAAGGGATTGAAATCTTTTTGAAATTTTCCAGATGACAAACTCCCAAATGGTATCAGGGCTCTCAGCAATCAAAGGAATGTATTGCAAAATGGTGAACACTATTTTAGTAAATTACTGGATTTTGTCAAAATTCACTCTAAAATGAATTTATAATTTCTAAAATTGTAAAAAGAAACACCCCGAAAGTTATTTAGATTTTCTTCTTGTTAGTTTCATGTGACCACAGCTTTAACCTGAAAACCTTTGTCTTTCTTCTCAGTTAGGATCTCTCCTATATATTTTGACAGATTACTATTTCATTATATATAAGATTTCAAATCCAGTGCAATCTTCCCAGTCTTACATAAAATTTTAATTTTATTTAATCTATTTGGTTTTAAGCTTCTACTCAGGACATCTTACAGCTTTTAAGCTGTATCAAAATATTTTTTAGCTTTTTTTTTTTCCCTTTGAAGCTGAATTGATTCTCGAGGACAGTTTGCTGTTTTCAAAGTGCACAGGAGAGTAGCATATATGACAGTTCTGTTCATGTTAGCTTTGTGCCTGGAGCTCTCAGAATTCAGTCATTCACAATTTCATTTCTTCATTGATAAACCATTATCAGTACACTTTTTTATAACTGCGGGTTTTTGCACTTTGTCACAGAAGAATGGCACTAAGTTCACTGCAATCTATTCCCCTAATTTCTCTGTAATGCACCGTGACCTTTCCCAGGATGGTGTTTCTTTGTAGCAAGGTGAAGAGGTAAAAAAATAAGAGTTTGCCCTTTGCAACTAATTGACCAGTGTTTTGTTTTAAAGACAGTGTTACCTTTTTAATGCATGTGTTAAAGGCATAATTTCTTTATTCCTTTGTTCTACTGCATTTGCTAGTACTCTGGAATTTACTGTAACTGCAACCTAAAGCTTATAAAGTAAACATTAAAAGTAGAGTTATATTCAGTCTGTAATCATGTCACTGTGCTTGCAAGCAATGGCATTGGTATTATCACAATTGTTTATCACAATAGAGTAATAACAATTACAGTAATTGTTTATCAGTTTGTTCTCCTAAATGTATTTTAATATTTTCATCATTAAAGGATGATGTACAGGAGGAGGAATAGTTTTTTCAAACCATATATTAAAAATGAATGAAAAAATCTTTTATGTGCAGGTAATTTCTTCTGTTCTTAAAAGTTATGAATAAAAATTGAATAGGCTATAAGAAAATTTTGAGGTTCTTGTGTTTTGTGAGGAAGACTTATTTTTGTAAAATGTTCCCAGGAAGATCTGTGATCTGGATTGCACAAGCAGTTAGAAAGTGAGACTCAATGAGGAAATAAAAGAGCTTTGCTTCTACTGATTCCTCATCCAAGCCATATGTTTTAGCATGCATGGGGTTTGTTTTGCTGTTTCAGGGTGGAGAGGCAGTAAAAGCAAATATTCACATATACATGCACAGCAGACTCTAAACTTCACTCTTTCTGAACATAAATTCACTACCTTCCAAGGAGGAGCGGGAGGTTGCCCGTGGTGTGGCAGAAGCCCCCGCGCACAAGGCGCCGCCGTGCGCTGCACGGACAGACATTCTCCGTGCGCCAGACTTCACCATGCTCCATTGGAAAAGCCATTAAGCAGTGACTGCAGGGAAGTGTTTTTACTTTTTCCATGTCTTGGCTTGTTTATGTTAAATCAGACTGCAGGAGGTCTGTTGCGTTTCTCTGGCAGTTATTACAAGGCTTGCTGTGGCAAATTCTATTTATGACACTTGCTGTATCCTAGGTGCAGTCAATTTTGGCAGACAATCTGGAAAATTTCCCATCTTTGTACTTGCAGAATATAATATCTCAGTAATGGTGTGACTGTAGTGACTCACTGTGAAGGTCCCAAGTTCAACTACTGCAGTAGCCAAAAAATCTAGACACACTTTAATTGCTGGCATGACATTTGTAGTATTTGCTTGACCACTGGATGTAAAATATTAATTTGAAACTCCTCCTGTTTTGGATAGAGTGTATTCAAACTGAAGATAAAATCCAAAAGTTGTATTTCAGAGGTGTAAGATAATGGCTTCTGGCCAGCATTTTTTTGCCAATGCAGCGGTCATGTCTATTAAGAAGAAACAACCTTGCATGTGTGTGTTCTGGTGCTGCAGCTATTCTCACTGATGTGTGCAGTGTCTGTCATGCCATTATCCTACACAAATTGGTGATTAGAGAGATCTAGGACCTGCTGTGGTTCTGCACGAGTTTGAAGACATTGTCAAAAATAATTTATCCATACACTAAATGCCATTGTTTATTCCAGTGTTAAGTCTCACTTTAAAACTGGTGAAAAACTTTTCTTTTTTTAAGCAAAAGTATATCTTCCTTACAAAACCAGAGACCATCACAACTTTTTGGGAATATATTTCATATTCTCTTCGAGAACCCTAGCTTCTAAGAACAAATGCAGTTTAATTGCAGAGTGAATAAAACTGACAGTAACTGGTTGAGCTATGCTGAATAGCTTTCTTGTGGGAGTTTTAAGAGTCTTCGACTCTTTCTAAAATCTGTGTTTCATGGCTAAGCGGGGGGAAATTAATCTGCCTCTTTAGAAAACAAACCAAGTTGGGGCCTCAGAACCCTTTAATCAAAGTGAGAATGGTTATATAGATGGCCATCAAAAGCCTAGTGCTCGTATGACTGGTGGATGAATAATAAGACTTCTGTGGGGGTTTTGGTGTCTTTGCTTTATGCTAGGCTTCTGATGTGGTTTGATAAATGTGTAAAGCTAGAGGGTCCATGGGGTAATTGGCACAGCCCTCCCAGATCTCTGGGAGATTGCCCAGAGCATCTGCCCATAAGGCATGGCCCTCAAGCTGGGAGCCCCAGCTCTGGCAATGCCACGGACTTATTTGCCATCTTGCCGCTAGCTTCCGCCTATTGACAGAGCACATGGGCCTGCTCAGTTGCTCTGTGGAGGCTGCAGCCGCATGGACTAACCTTGTCCTGGCATATCTCTTTTTTTTGTGCCATATCACATTTCCAAATTCTCATGCAGTTTCACGTGTCTGTCATTGGCATGGAAGAGTTGACAGCTGCTACATGATGGCAAGGCAAATGTATCCTTGCCTTCTTGCAGTCCTCCTACTTGTGACTCACATAGTTTTTCTAAAGGAGAGTAAAAGGACTTTAAGGACGAAGAATTTCATTCCACACTTTGGGACATTTTTAATTTCTCATGATCAGAACCATCAGAATAATACATTTTGCAGTAGGGGTCATACCTGCTTTTTAAGAAAAAATACTTAATGGAGTACTATAATTAACGTATGAGTCTGAAAGTGGTGAGAGAAGACAAAAGCAATGAAACAGAGCTCAGTCTTGTACTTCCCAGCTGCTGACACTGCTGACTTCAGAAACGAATGCCTGTCATGCCAGAAATGCGAACAGCATGTGGACAGGGGTTTGTTTCCATTGTAAAGAGAGAGCATACTTAATTAATTTCATGAGGCCTCTAGGCTGCTGTTGACAAAATGTGCTTACACCACAAAGTCAGGTTGCAGGTTAAGGCTAGGGTTAGGGAAGTTTTGAAGTTCTGATCTCTAGACTCAAATTACTTTTAACATTTTCTTTAATGATACAGATGCAATAGTTTTGCTTAATTACACTTTGCTGTCTCAAGCAATCTTTCCCTTGAGTCACTGAGAGTTTTATTACAATGCCTTAATCTGATTATGAAAGTTAACGGGCTTGTACTATCTTTTAATTTGCAAGAGTAAAAGCTCCTTTTTTAAAAAATTTCAACCAGATTAAAAGAAGTATGTCGTAGGGAGAGTTGTGATTTTGAAAGTCTAAAATCTTACAGTGTGAAGCGTTTATGTTAAATAAAGGCAATATAATAAAAAACAACGTGTTACTGATGTGATGCAAATCGGCACAAAGTTCTTTTTCAAAATACTTAACAGTTGGAATCATATAAGTATAGATTAGGAAATGTATATCTTGAGTCACACCGGAACTCGGAGGCTGTATAGAAAAGCACACATATGAGAAAATGTGGGGGCAAAAAAAAAAACCCATAAAATGGTCATGGAAGCCTGAAAACAGACATATAGTTTCCTACTACTTGTATGTTTTGGCTTAGTTGAAGCAGAATGTATGAAGTGCTTTTAGCATTAACTCAGGGCAACCCTGCTTACAGGGCACTGGTTTGCACCCCTAGTAACCCTGGGCTTTCACCCCCATTGCATATGCCCTGCAGAGAAGAGAGTGCCCCCCAGCCCCATGGCAAAGACAGGAGCTGTGGTTCAAAGCTCTGGCCATCGCAGGGGCAGGGTCACCAGGGACTGCACCAAGCACACGCTTCTGCTGGCTTTCCTTGAGTTGTGTGGAAGTCCTTCAGGTGTAAGCCATCCTTGATACCATGCTAAGTTACTGACACCAAGGATACGACGAAAGCCAGATAAAATCATCACCGTGGCAGACGGTAGGAATTGGTGCATGTTTTAGCAAAACTCACTTGCCATTATTTCCTGAGGCCACTTCTGCACTGCAAATTTTCCTCGTGTGCTTCCTTAGAAAGCTCAGCTGTAGCACAGCATCTGTTCTGCATTTTTTATCTTTCTTTGCCTTTTCTAGTGAGTTCCTGATTTTACATGTGCATTATGGAGGCATGGGGCTGTAATGGGAGACAGGTTGGATGTGATGAAGAAGTAAACTAAGAGAGTTAAACTATGTGCAGTCTCTAAGGAATGAGAAGCCATTGGCCATCTGAATTCTGAGAATAGATATGATTTAGTACCAGTTAATTGGAGGTACAGCTGGCAGCCAGAAGGAATGTGGCCACATGTAAAAAACATAACTTTAAAAGATTAAGAAAATATACTGAATGGAGGTGTGAAATTACCAGGAATTTATCTGAACACAGTTTAACATCATCTAAGAAATAATCCACAGATACCACAGGACCTGAAAGCAGTAGCAGAGAGACTTAAATTTTTAGATCCATGTTACGTCATTTTTTCATTAATGGGTCCATACTTCCCCCTGTAAGGTGACATGGATTGCGCCTGTAAAATTAGTAAAATATAAATTCAGACAAGAGACAGAACATATCAGGATGGTGCTTCACCTTGCTTGGAAATTAAATTCTCCTAGGGGAAAAAAAAGAAGTCATATTTTGCATCTGTGTACATCAAAAATATTGCTGGATTTTTTTAAAACCTATTGGGTGAAAACAATTGCCGTTTCTGAGAAGCACCATTCAATCCTTGTGAAGATATTAAAGCAATTTTCTGAGTAAGAAAATAAACATTCAATATTTTTTTACAGAAATAATATCTTCATTTAAAGTCAAGATGATGGATTCCTTCCTACTTTTTTTCAGCTTTTCCTGCAAATTGTATGTAAATGAATGCAAATGAGCAGTCCTCACTACTAAGTTGCTTAAAAGTGTAAAAATGCATAAAATTAAGATACTCAGACAGAGCTGTGCATCTCATTTATGTGAAGAATGTTTAAATTTAAATTAGTTCTTTCAGCTAAAAGTGTTATTGTTTCAGGTCATAAAATGTTTGTTGTTCATTACAGAGAAAGCGCAAATTTTGTTACCCTCTGAAGACCTGGTAGCCTATGTGGGTCCTGGTTCTGTGACAGTCAACCTAAAAAAAAAAAAAAAAAAAAAAATAAAATTCTAGAAAAGAACTAAAGGGACAGTGGTGCCATTTTTAACATCTTCTACCAATGTATGGACTAAGTTCCACCAGATTTCATGACCTATTGTCTGTCTGTCTATTAAACGCTGCTGCAGCGAGTAAGCTTGAAACCCAGTGGAAAATAAACCATGAAACCCAGAAACACTGAAATACTCTTTTTACTTCAGACCTGCTTAAAACCTGGCGCTACAGCCAGCAGACTCTCCACCCAACTCTAATGGTGCTATACATCATGAGAAAGTAAAATTCTCTTTGATTTTCAATAAGATACCAAGCTTGAGTAATGCCTGTGGTGCCATAAGGGATTAATGATTTCAGTGCTATTTATGACCATGCAAACTAAATTGTAATTTTTTTTTTGTAAAATTACCAGAGTTTTCTTGTGCTGCCTGGACAAATTCAGCAAGGAGGTCTCATTAAGTGTATAAAATGGAGTTAATTTATACTGAGTATCCCCTGTCTTTGCATAGGTAGCTCTATGTAAATCATCTATTCTGATCATTAGTTTAAGCTCTTTGCATTTTCTTTGCTGTGTGAGCATAAGTATGAAATACTAACTAAACTTCCTTGGTGAAAGTGCCCTCTAATGCCTCATACTTGATGTGGAAAACATTTGCTCTTCTTGCAGACCTCCCATATAATTGAAGAGTGAGAGCTGCATTGTGTAGCTGAAATACATAGTGGTAATTGGGATTTAAAACTAATTTCCGTAGCTCTAGAAACAGGAAATCAAGGTATCTCTAGAAAGCCATTCAATGAGCACTTCTGAAATACTGGGAAAAGTATAGTGAATCTTTCAGTGGTTGATTCCATCATGATTGATCTTACGGATTTTTGAAGTAATTAATGGTATTACTTTAGTTCAGTCTGTTAGTGCAAATAATTATTAATCAATATGCACTCAGCTCTTACTTTAGAAGATAATTTTAACACATGATTTATTCTGAACATTTCAATTGAGCTACCTTTACAAGGAGAAAATCAATTGGCTAGTAGTCTAAAGCACTTTAATTATCTGAAGAGCTATGCTCTTTTTTAGTTTTTTTCTGGCTGTCTTTAATACATTGTCCCAGGGTGATAAACCCCTTCAGCTGGGAACTACATTGCTATCCTCAGGGATAGACTAATTTTCTATTTCACATTATTTTGTCTTAGAAGTTTTCAGTTCAGTACTGCACACATGCTAGCAAACATTAAACCCCAACTCTGTAAATTAAGTAATATAAAAAACAGAGAAAAAAATAGAGCTTTTTCCACATGGGAGAAGAGTTGTTGGTTGGTTTGGGTTTTTTTTTGTAAACGTGTCAGCATATTTGTAATTTCTTTGGATGTTTGCTCATTCGTAGCAAGCGTGGCAGTGGAAAATTAAAGGATAATGTGATGCCAGAACTTAGGCAGAGGTTTGAAACATTATAGGACAAAAGGTGAAATCATTAATTCATTTGCAGTGGATATTAAATTCCTGAAATGTGCATTACTCTCATTATATTTACGTGTTTAATATGCCTGTAAATATTGTTGTGAGTATGAAGCGTGAGCATTTGTGCAGTGTCCATGAGCATGTCAATACAGCCTTTCAAAGTAATTTGCACTTGAACTGAGGCATAAGGTTGTGGAGCCATCTGTCATCATGAAAAATCATTAGACTAAAGAGTGTGATGTAATTTATCTCATGTTCATGATACATTTTGTTTCAACGACACCAGTACAATCTCTTCTCTCAGATGCCCTTGATAGGCATAACAGGGAAACTTGAAGGGAGTCCTGTGCTCAAATAGATCAAATGCCAGTGGGTTCACACCAAAATAGACTTCACCCTGCAGACAGTCCTGTGGCTGCTCTTGGGGATGTAGGGTGGGATGCCCTGGAAGTACACACGTAAGAGTTTCTGTCCATAATCACAAAAGGAGCTCACATTCTTGAAATGAACGGAATTTAATATCCATTCTTTATTGTATTCCTTGTATTTCTTCCAAATGAGACAAAGAACATAAAGACATCCAGTTTTCTATTTAATGAGATTATAGTAATTGTTTCTGAGTTCTCATGTATTTCCACAATACTGCAAGAGGTGAATCAGTTTTTCCATTTGAATACTACAGGAAATATTTATGAATTTTTATCTAACAAAAAAGCCATATAGGCTCAAGGTAGGAAAATTCAGATTTTAGGGTTATATTTTGCTGGAAACATTCCTTAAGAACATTCCTTGGAGGATATTAGTAATGTACTTGTAAGATTTTTAAAGAGTCAAATAATAAAGAGACAGCACTACAGTCTGAGTACCCAATTACAGAAACACTTGTACGTATGTTTATTTTAAGCCTTTAAGTACTGTGCATATGGAAAATGTCATGTCCTTAATTTCTGAGGCTTGATCTTCAAATGTAAGTGTTGTAGAAACAGGGCTTTTGAACCTTATCCTTTTTGGTACTGAGTGCCTTATTTGCTGTCTGAGCTAGTGTGAGATCCACCTGCTCAATAGCTTATAGCAGGTAACTGTTTTCCAGACAATTAGAAAGTACCTGTGCTTTAGGGTGTAAAAATATATTTTACTTTATGTTAATTCCTACAGCTGACTAAAAGACTGGCTCTGAACGACCTCCCAGGGGATGTCTTGGAAGGAATGTTAGGGTGATATGTATTTTCCTACTGAGAGGCTGTGACTGATGACCATACTTTAAATTATGTTTTACGTGAGTCAGATAGAAGCAATAACAATGTGAGTGTTAGAATAAGTCTTTGTTCATTTCAAGTGGGTGATTGAGGTTTTTTTAGTGCCTTGACTTGGGATCACAATTTCTATAGGAGCAAGAGAGGAGTCGGTTTTTAGATGTACGTACTGCTCTTGGTTGGTCTCTGAGAGTCTGCGTGCTACCAGCCCTTGTTCTGCAGAAATGACAGCTCTTTTGTTTTCCCATGTGACGATGCCTGGGATCTGAACTTTTGCCTTGGTATATCTAGCTAAACTTATTAATGAGAATCCTGGACTGGTTCAAATCAACTGGATTTTTTTCATTTGTTTCAGGTAATGGCCTTGCTATTTTCACTCAATATCCTTTTTGAAGAACAGCTTTTAAAAACATGGGGTTGGAAGCAGCGCTATATTCTCTGCCTTATGAGAAACATAGATGAAGAAGATGTGTTCCTATAGCTAGTAGATAGGTTTTTAACTTGGCTGTTTTAACTATTTCTATTTTTGGAGGTGATTATCTCCATCACCAGATAGTCTGTCTAATGAGTATAATAAAGGTGATCTCGTTCAGCTTCCAACAGAAGTGAACTATTCAGGGTAGTGTATTTAGAAAAGTCTATTTTTAAAGAGTTCTAAAGCTAGAACAAAGGACGGGAGATCATGAGGATATGCTGGTAGGACTGCCACATGCAGAAGTACAATAGCGAGCATCTCTGACTGCAGAGGAACTGTTGAAGCACTGTAAAATCTAGTTGGTATGTGCGAAAGATCAAGCAGGTTAACTCCTGGGATTTTTTTCAATCAGGATACTTTCTTCCTTCCATTCTGTTGCCTGCTGTCTTCAGAGCACAGCGGTATTGAGGCTCTGCAGATTTAAAACATCTGTCTTTCCATCTACAGTGTACTACAGAAGCATAGCTCTCAAATTTAGCAGTCACAAAAGTTTTAGCTGGCATGTTAGGCTGCATTTGTTTTTAGGAATTTTTATCCTCTGGGAGGCTATAGGCTAGATAGGTATGCCAATGTTTTCTATGATGTGACACTATTGTCAATTTTTTTTAAAGGATATTTTTAGCCATTATTATGGAACACAAATCTGCCTAATTAAGCTGAGATTAGGAACCTAAATTATTTGTATTGCCCAATTTAGTGTTTTCATCCGTGTTTGAATTCTGTTTTTGAGATGCATGAAAACAACAGCAGGCTTCATATTGTTGTAAGGAAAGAGTTCATAGTGCTATATTAAAGTGAAGTTGGAAATAGTTTAATTTTACTGATTTTAAGTAGCTGATAATGTACTTCTGTGAACCACTGGAATTTTCATATTGCAGTGAATTTGATGGATTTAGTTCACTGGGTACAACTAAGTAAGAACTAAAAATTCATATGCACTTATGTCATATGAAGAAGTGTGCATTAAAACCAGGTCTTGAGAATAAATGATAAAGTTTATGTTTTCAGGTTATAAAAGGCAACTTAATTATAATGTCTTTATTGGTACTCATCACAGGCTTAAGCTTTCAGGTTTGAACTCATATAAAACTGTCTTAATTTATGAGCTATGTCATGTTAGTGTTGGATAACTAGCTAGAAGATAAATCTATCTTTAATACAAATCTGTCCAAGTTCATGATGTTGGATGTAATTTATATAGAAAGTCTAGTTTTGTTGTGAGAAAAAGAACAGTTTTATGTGACAGCTTTAGATGTAGGCATGGTTATTAATCCTCAATCATTGCACATACCCTCAGGAATATATTTGCATTTTGTGCGGTATTTAGTAATTTGGTCTGCTTGGCTTTTTTTTTTTTTTTTTTTTTTTCATGTTATGCTTATTCACAGCAAAAGTGTGTTGTGCTAGAGTTTGGAGGCTTCTATGGTTTATAACCATTTGCCTTAATCTCTATTGAGAAATAATTCTGCCATATTCAATAAAAGCAAGTTACTAGGGTGCAAGGATGTTTGTTTACATCTAAGAAAAAGAGGAAGGAGGTCACTATGTCTGATGGTCATCTAATATAAAGACAGTTATATATGTCTCCTTCATGTTGCATTTTGAGAATAAAGGACTCAAGGCTTATTTCAGGAGAGGTTTCTTTATCCTTTATTAACTGGATGTAACATAACATGCAATTAGCATATGCTAATAGTAAGCAATATTCAGCTGAAATGTCAGCATCCAAGCAGCTTAGGCAACATCTGTTTGAGCAAGAGATGCGATACACATTATATCCCTATTTTACAGAACATCACCAAAATTCTTGGTTAACCAAGTTTGCTTATAACCCCCAGGGTTGTACAGCATTCAGACACTAGTCAGCTTAGCTGAGCATAGTCCCTGTAAAGCTGGCATTTTGGAAGCCAGCTGGCATCTTTTTGCTGTATTTTGGGATTGAGAACATGAAACACATCCTGTTTATGAGGAGTCCAGTGAGCCTTGGAAAAGCTGAGAAAATCTTTTCCTTTCTGATGAAATACATGAGATTTTAGCTGGAAGTTTTGATGGTCCCTCAAGATGTTTGACTAGCATGAAGATGGAGGTGTAGAAATGTGTCTCTATATGGCATATCTGCAACTCTATAAGTGATGCATGTGTATGTTTCCATATAAATACCGATGTGTGGGTGAAAATATCACAAGAAACTAAGAATACATTTCTAAATATAGTATTCTGCCAGAATATTAAGTCCCTTTCTCAAGAACACCATCAGCTTCTTTGCACTGATATTTGATTTTTAAAATTTTATCATTCCGGACTGTTTTTGTGCAAAACAGAGTTTGAGGACCTGTGTAAACTGCCTGGTTTTGGTAGGACCTCATTTTAAAAGTCAGCTTTTCTTTCTCATTTACATACTTTTTCCTCTGTACTTGTCAGAGTCCAGAGTACTTTATGTTTGTTCTAATTGTTCATGCCATGGTTCTGTGGAGTGATAGCTCTTCTGCAGTCAATAAAACAATTTCTTTTATTACCAAACCTATTTTTCCCACTATTACCTTGACTTGAAGGATGAACTTGCTCCATTGTATTAGTGAGAATATCTTCTGACAGCTTTTGAGTACAGATCATTAAAAAATTACCAGTTTGAAATGTTGACTTTTGTCTCTTTCTTTGTCTCCTTCTATCACAAAAATAGCTTATCACATATTTCAACTTTCTAAATAATTAAATCTCCTTGAAAACTCATGCATATTCTGTGTTGCATGGAACAGGTTGTAATTAAGCAGAGTTATTAACGATTTTGTTGTTGATAAATTTGGGCCCAACTCTGCACTTGCAGAGATCAGTTGATTTTATTGGTGAGATCTTTCTCGATGGAGGTTACTGTTGTAAAACCAGAGTAGCAGGATAGAAAACTGTACCATAATCATGTGTTTGCTATATGAATAATAGAAAATTTATGGTATATTTAACTGCTCATTTATTTACATTTAACAGCTTCTATTCTGTAAATGGTGAGGTGAACAAGTGCCACTTATCACTTAACAACAGTCAGCTGATTTGGGAAATTAATTGTATTTCCTCTTTTGGAAGAAAACAAGAATATTGTACACTCTGAAGTGTATCCAAATTCAAGCCATGCTAACACCGAAACCAAAATTCTGTTTAGGAACTGTCTCGGTTGAGCAAAGGATATTTTGGGATGTTTTGTCACAACTAGCAATATCAGAAAAGAGCATCCATATTTCCTAGCTGTGTTTTTAATAGTAAGCTCTTAATAATGGATTTCCAAGTAAGCCACGTGCATTTTGTTGTTCTGAAGTTTATCCATCAGATATGTAAACCCCCCAGATATCTGAATTTTAAATTATTTTATTTTTTGTCTCCTTCTCACATACCTATCCTTCCTTCACTTGATATGTCTGTATGAAGACCTTCCTGGCTCATGTTTGAAACTACTGAGTGGTGTTTTCCTGTGACTGTTTCAATGATGGTACTTTGTAAAAGAGCACTGCTGCTAATTTTTCCTACTTAACTAGAGATTTGCCTGTTACCTTACTCGAGCCTAAAATGATGCTCCCCTAAAAGATAGGGGATGTGAGAAATTACAGAGATTTCAGCCCCTCATATTTACATTTTTACACTATTTTTCTAACAAGGTAGATCCAGGCTACGAACCAGAAAAATTTTATTCCTTTTGAAAGGAGAGATTTTATACAGTAGAAATGTTTGCTGTGATTAGGAGGCTGCACTTGCCATGCAGTTTAAAAATGTAAGCATAGCTTCATTGTAGCACTTGGGGCAGTTCTTTCATCTTTACCTTTCCGTATTGAATACTGATGCACCAGTTAGTCTTCCCCAGCTGTTGCCTCAGTAGAAAGAGATGGTCTCAATTTTGGTTCCTGAAAATGTGTTTTCCCCTCTCTTAAGGGCAGTCTGCTAAGGAACCTGAATTGCCTGACCCGAGTTCCCTCTCCTGCATCACCGTCTCTTTATCCTGAGGCAGTAAAACTAGTGTCGGTGTAGCTCGAGACAGTAATGTAAATACTCTGGCTGTATCACTGTGAGGGCAGAGAGAAGCTATCAAAGCACCTCTGATGTTCAGTCAAAAAGACTGACTTCCCACAATTTTAGAGGGATCTTGTTGATCATGACATGCTATTAAGGAGGAATAGCTAGACTGCAGTGCTTGGGGTCAGTTTACTTGCCTACTGAACTAAAACTTGCACAGGATAAGTGAATGGGAGAGAAAGGATCAGGATTAGGGGAAGAGAACAAGGGACTGTGGGAGCTTCTAATCATTTTACCTAAATTAAAATCCATCTGGTATTTCTAATTTTTTGAAATGCATTACACAAAATATAGTCCATTTCTACTTCCATGAATTTCTTTTTCTGCCACAGTTGACCCATAGGCTTGTATTCAATTATTTATAATGATGTATCTGTATCTGTGGAGAGTTCAGATCTAATATGCTAATGGTGGTATTCTCTCAGCATATGAACTTAAAAATGAGGTGGAATTAAACATTTTAAAGCAATGTTTTAGTTCTGTCTCTCTATTAACCCTTTAATAGCTTCAACGCTTCCGTGCAGATGTTTTTTTAAGGAACAGTTGAATATGAATTTTTAAAGGTTCATTCTTTCCATAGATGCCTCATAAGGTTCTCAGGCACAAATTCATGAAAATGGCAAAATATTTCCATCAAAAGGTTGCATGTAAGCATTCTAAGTCCATGCCCTTTCTGTTATAACCAGTACGGCAGATACCTTTCTGATTCCCAATGTGTTTTGCAGTGAATCAAGACACAGTAAATCAGGGCAATTCAGAGCCTGTCCTCATCTCTTTGTTGATATTCCCTATGGGGAAATTCCCCTTCTGTATTTTTCTGAGCATTGTATCTCAGATGCGTTCCACTTTTAAACAAGGATTTGGCCCTGGCATCTTTTGGTATAACTTCTTACAGTATTATCAATGCCTGTCATCCCAAGATCATGAGGGTGCTTAAAGAAGTCTTGAGATTAAAATTTTTCTGTTCTTTAGACTCACTTTATTGATTTTTTAGCCTTTAGAGATTTAGTGGTTTGTGTTGCAGGTTTTTTCTGCACCAGCCACGTGAGTAGGTCTTGCTTTAAAGGAGAAAAAAATGATTTCTTAAGCAGTAGAACTGAAAGCCTTTTGCCCTACAGATTTTTGTCCTGTATTTCCTAAACTCTTTCTCCCCAGCAAGATATCACGAGCTCCATTACTATTGCATACCTACCAGAAAAGAGGCAGCAATTGTACAAAGTTGAACATGTCTAAAGCTATGTGCATGCCAAGTAGGCAGGTCAGGTATGTTGGTCAATCAGCTGGCAGCTCCACAGCAGTGTCTCAGGGCTGAGTTATGACCACATTTCCAATGCAAGGACCAGCAATTTCAGCTCCTGTCCTTGACCTCGACAGTGATTTGTATAAAACTCTTAGGAACTTAAAATTAGGGATAAAAGTCTCAAAAATAATTCGCTTAAATCAGCCTGTAGGTTCAAAAGTTATTAGGAGGTTCTTCATAGATTGAAATACAGACTAGTGTGATCATAAAAGCTTCCTTTTCTTAGGAAACTAGATTAAAAATGTAAGGGATGTGTAACTCCCATCAGCTGGTGATTTGGGAAAATGCATAAATGTCATAAGACTAGGATTAAATCATGAGACTTGGATAACAGAACTGTTATATACTGCTCATAAACTGATCTAATTTCTCAGATATAAAATGTGTGAGCAGGCTGTGCAGTTTTGAGAACATTTTTCCTATTTAAAATGGCAGACTATTGGCAGGAGGAAGTAAAACTGCCTATTATATGGGCATGATAAAACTATAGCAACTAAATGGAAGCTGAGGTGGAAACCCCAAACAGCGGGCTTTCATTAGGAGAATAACTGCCTCTGTTCTCCACCAGCACTGCTAGTCACTTCCTGTTGGTGATTTTATAACCACAGAAAGCTCTGTGAATTTAATTGCTGGAAGTTACCTTCTTATTTCTTTTAACAGCATCTAAAATTTATGCTCAGGGACACCAATCAATCAGGAGACAAATCTTTGCTCTGAGTTAGCCTTTGCAGGTGGTTTAAAGAAAATTCGATTCTTTCTCACTTGGCCATGTGCAACACCTTTATCCTCTTGATGAGGTCAACGTGAAATTCTCTTTTTAGCTCACTGTCAGTGCTGCTGTAGCTGACTGGCAAGCTTGGGGTGCTAAAAAAGTTCTGCAGGTAGCAAGCTTTGCCCCTGGGACAAAGCATATTGCCTATGTGCCTATTATTTTGCCTGAAAATATGTAACTGAACCTTTCCCAGAGGTGGCAGCAATAAACAATTGTACTACTTCCAGCATCAGCAATTTTAAATGGTAATTGTACATGCTAATGGATATACATGGCAGCTCTTCTAAGAAGAACATAATTTATCCTTTTTTTTTTTTCCTTTATCATCATGTCCACAGTGCTCTAATTGTTAAGTTTACTGTATATCTATTGTGTAGTAACTCTGTAGTATTTCTACTGTGTGACAGTATTATTAGTGCTTTCTACACTAATGTGCAAAATCACAGTCTTCCTAGGTTTTCTGCTTGTTTCCTCCTGAACCTGTCATGCCATTTGTCAAGTGATGTGAGAGTGCCCTTGACCTTAAAAATAAAAAAAGCTAAATCAGTGTATAAAAAAAAAAAGTGAGAAACTTTAAAAGTGGCCTCTACTGCACCTTCTCCCACTCAATCCAAAAGCTACTGGACAGCATCATTCATTACTCATTGTTCCTGAAGTAGATGAAATGACATGGTGTAAATCTCCATATTTATAATAGTATTTGGTTTATATCGTGAAAGATTTAATTCTTGGTAAAGAGATTTTACTGCAGAAAGGTACAAAGAAAGTGATCTGTTGCAGTACTGAATTATTTATAAAATACCCTTAGCCAGAAACACTGACTTAGTGACTTAGACATTGCAAGCACTTATACCTGTATTTTTGTGAAAGCTGTTCTTTATGACTGTTGCCTCTCTCCTCTCCTC
>NW_008588943.1:0-34028 GCF_000691845.1 Merops nubicus
CTAAAGGATTCTATGATTCTAAGTCTACATACTGTAAACATACTGCTAAAAGAAACAGTTTTATGTGGCTGCTGTCTTATTCAAATCATCTTCAGTTGTAAGTTGTAGTTTGAGGACTGCTACTCCCAAAATTTTGCTGCTTCTTATACGTTTATTGTAAATATAGTTCGTATTTTTAAGTTGTGTGAAGTATTTTCTTTCATGTAGAAACGATGTTAATGGTGGGGATGTGTTAATAATTTGGTTAACATTGTAACCAAGTAGTAAAACTGTCTTGGGTATCCCAGTGCTGAATAGGCATATAACTAAAAATCACCTGGATATGCATATAGCTAAAAACTATGTGAACAATAATTTCCAGATAGAAAATGCAAGTTTGTGTAAAAGCAGCTTTTCAGAAAAAAATACATTATGCTCTTCTTATAAACCTAAGCCTAACAGTTTGTTAAGCAAGCTGCTACCTTATGTGCTGAAAATGGATGCAGAAAATCCTAAACTGGTCATATTTCAAGGATAATAAAAAAAAAAAAAAAAAAAAAAAAAAGGAATTCGAAGAGTGGCCTTTGGCTAAAATATTTCTGAAATTCAGTCATTCTACCTTACTGTAATGAGCCATTTGAGTTTATATCTAACACATTATCACTATATCTTGACACTTTTATACTTTCCTGTAGTAGTAAACTGTCTTTACAACTGCCATTGTTTAATACTTTAGATATTTATGAAGATTATATTATGTTGATTTTTGGATAATCCTGGATCAGCATTTATTTTTTTTTTTTTGTCGTTTCTAGTATCTGTGTAAACTGTGACACAATGGGAAAAGTGTCCTGTGACAGGCATGACTAACTTGTTTGTATCTAACATGGTTAACTGTTCAGCTGAGAGATGCTGTTAAGCTCTTGGCTATGACTCAGCAAACTTTAGAAGCTGCTGCTGAAGAATGCATTCTTTCTCTGGTGGTTGGGCCATCATCATGAGTAACAGGCTGCCTGTTGCCAGGTTGGAGTGGACTCCACTTGGACATTATTGCAGAAAAGCAGCAAAAAGTGCTTCAGGTGTTATGGCCCAGAAAAATCTTTACAGTAATAGTAAAACCTACACATATGCATAACTTTTTATTTTAACAAGGAGTCTGGATATCTTAATGCAGTCTAATGCAGCATAGTGTGGTGCATGTGGTGTCTAATCTGCCTGAGATGTGAGGAGCAACTGATAGAAGATAGACAGGTACAATGTTTTGCATATAAATACACCACTTCAGACAGCTTGTTGCCAAGCATAAGTATAGGCAGTGAGTTATAGGATGTGGTAGCATCAGAGGTAAAGCTGAGTTTTGGACTTCAGCATAAAAAAAAAAAATAAAAAAAAAAAATTAAAAATCCTTGTGTAACAGAGGGAAAAACATGGTCATTAAGTAGGTTTTGATAACAGCTTCCAAAATTCCAGCAAGATGGAGTAAAAGAACCTGTTTTTGTTGATTACTTTAAAATGTTTTAATGGTTTCCTAACATGTCTTTTAAGACCTCTTAAATGGCTTGGAGTTTTGGCAGTACTGATAGCAGTTATTTATTGCAAGATTTTTGGTTGGGTTTTGGTGTGTGTGTTGACTGTGTTTTTTGGGGGGTTGTGTTTTTCTTTTTTTTGGTGTTGTGGGTTTTTTTTGCCCTCTATTAAAATGTTCATTTAGCTGGGACTGTGTTAGAGGGATGAAGCCCTGGAGACCCAAGTGTTTATTCCCAGGACAAGTCGTAGGCTGGGAAGAAGCATAGATAGGGGAGGAATAATACTGTTAACACACTGAAATGGTGGCTGTTCTAACCTGATGCTCATTTGCCCTCCCACCCTTTCCTTCATCCAGCATTAAAACCTTGTAAGCAGTGGTTCCATACACTTTTTATTGTTTGCTATGGTTATAGCTTTAATCATGTAAATTAATTGCTAGATTAAGAGGACAGTCACAGTAATTTTTGCTTCCAAAAGGATGCTAGCTAAGTTTTCATTGCTCCTCTCCAGTATTTCCTGTAGTTTGTGTGTGGATCTGAGTCTTAAATTTTTATCTTTTCAAAATCATTGACTTACTAATGCCTGCGACTGAATTAACTTCTGAGGTTTTGGACTGAACTGTTGACTGTAGATTAATTTACTCTAGTGCTTTCTAGTGTGCAGAGTCAGTCCATGGGATTCCAGCCAATGCAGTCTTACATGCATCTGCCTGAACAGGTAGGGGAAGAAATAACTGTAAGAGAAAATGTGAGTGGAGGAAGGAGATGACATTATGTAATACTTCTTGAGCTAAGATGAACACAATAGTGCGAGGGTAGGCACCAAGCAGAGGCTGACAGTCAAAGACAGACTGGGAACAAACTAAGGCTAAAATGTGGGAAGAAAGATCAGGAAGAATGAAAGAAGAATACAGTTAGGAATTAGTATGATCAGGGGTTAGTGTGAGCTGTATAACAGACTGTCCAGGGAAGAAGGTGCTAAAGGGAAAAATATTTAGGATAAATGGGGAAAGTGAAAGAAAATAGTGTACTGCTTAATCCAAGTATTCAAGATTGCCTTTTATGTGCTGGAAGGAAATTTTTCCCCTGAGATTCTGTTTAAAGTTTGTGCTTGTTGAGGAAGCATTCTGAAGCTTTGATTTGTTGTCCTGGGAGCCTTTGGGGTGTAAAAACTGCTGCTACAAACCTAGAGGAAGAAGGTGATCCTGGATGTGTAACTTCTAGTTTTCTTTCATGCATGAATTTGAAACTAAAGATCAAGGTTATTTTAGTAATATATATGAACAGTCATAGGTCTTAACACATCTCTCTCTTGTTTCAGGGTTTCTTTGTAATTGCTGCCATGGGAAGATACTTGACTATGCTGTTGCTGCTCATGCTGCTGGTGCAGCATTTTGGAAACTGTGAAGGAAATCAGAGGCCACATCATGCTCCACCAATGCAATTTACACAACTACAGTATAATGCCACTGTGTACGAGAATTCTGCAGCCAAGACTTATGTTGGGCATCCAGTGAAAATGGGCATTTACATTACAAACCCATCATGGGACCTAAGGTACAAAATCATTTCTGGTGACAATGAGAACTTGTTCAAAGCTGAAGAATATGTTCTTGGAAACTTTTGCTTTTTGAGAATACGGACCAAGGGAGGAAACACAGCTATCCTTAACAGAGAAGTAAAAGACCATTATATGCTGACTGTTAAAGCAGTTGAAAAAAACACAAATGCTGAAACGCGCACGAAGGTCAGGATACAGGTACTGGATACAAATGACTTACGGCCTTTGTTTTCTCCAACGTCTTACAGCGTGTCTTTGCCTGAAAACACAGCAATAAGGACCAGCATTGCAAGAGTCAGTGCAACAGATGCAGATATAGGAACAAATGGAGAGTTCTACTACAGCTTTAAAGAAAGAACAGATGTATTCGCCATACATCCAACTAGTGGAGTGGTAGTTCTAACTGGTAGACTTGACTACTCCGAAACTAAGCGTTATGAGATGGAAATTCTTGCAGTGGACCGTGGGCTGAAGCTGTATGGTAGCAGTGGCATAAGCAGCATGGCAAAACTGACTGTTCACGTAGAGCAAGCAAATGAATATGCCCCTGTTATTACAGCTGTTACGCTGACCCCCTCAGAATCGGACAAAGATCCAACTTACGCAGTTGTAACTGTAGAGGACAACGATCAAGGCTCAAATGGGGAAATAGCATCATTAAACATTGTTGCAGGTGATCCGCTTCAACAGTTCAAAACAGTGAGGTCTGTTCCAGGAGGTAAAGAATACAGAATAAAAGCCATCGGTCACATCGACTGGGAGAGCCACCCTTTTGGATACAACCTTACCCTTCAAGCTAAGGACAAAGGAAATCCTCCACAGTTTTCTTCCGTGAAAGTTGTTCATGTGGTATCACCACAATTTAAGTCTGGTCCTGTCAGGTTTGAAAAAGAGATCTATAGAGCTGAAATAAGTGAATTTGCCCCTCCAAACACACCTGTGATAATGGTGAAAGCTCTGCCTAGTTACTCGCATGTAAAATATGTATTTAAAAATACACCAGGCAAAGCAAAATTCAATTTAAACACTCACACCGGTCTTATTACCACTTTAGAACCTATAAAAGCACAATATGCATCTCATTTTGAACTTGAAGTTGTGACAAGTGACAGAAGAGCTTCTGCAAAAGTATTAATTAAGGTACTAGGCATGAACAGCAATCCTCCCGAATTCACTCAGACATCCTACAAAGCCTCTTTTGATGAGAATGTTCCAATAGGTACAAGTGTGATGAGAGTAAGTGCAAAAGACCCTGATGAAGGGGAAAATGGTTATGTGACCTATAGCATTGCAAACCTAAACCCTTTGCCCTTTGTGATTAACCATTTCAGTGGGGTTATTAGTACCTCAGAAGACTTGGATTATGAGTTGATGCCTAGGGTTTACAATTTAAGGATTAGAGCTTCTGACTGGGGTATACCGTATCGCCGAGAAGTTGAAGTTCCTGTTACTATTGTTTTAAATAACCTGAATGACAATATACCTTTGTTTGAGAAAATAAATTGTGAGGGAACAATCCCCAGGGATCTTGGTGTTGGCGAACAAATAACAACTGTATCTGCTATTGATGCCGATGAGCTCCAGTTGGTGAGATACCAAATTGAATCTGGAAATGAACTGGATTTATTTAGCCTAAATCCAAATTCTGGAGTACTTTCACTCAAACAGTCACTAATAGATGGCCTAGGTGCTAAAATGTCTTTTCACAGTTTGAAAATTACAGCTACAGATGGAGAAAACTTTGCAAAGCCGTTGTATATCAACATAACTGTAGCTGCTAGTCGCAAACCGGTCAACTTGCAGTGTGAAGAAACTGGTGTTGCCAAAATGCTTGCAGAGAAACTCTTACAAGCTAATAAATTGCACAGTCGTGGGGAAGTTGAGGATGTTTTCTTTGACACTCACTCTGTGAATATGCATGCACCTCAGTTTAGAAGTACTCTCCCCAGTAGCATTGAGGTCAGAGAAGACCAACCAGTGGGATCCAGCATAATACTTATGAACGCTACTGATCTCGATACGGGCTTCAATGGGAAGCTAGTGTACGTTATTTCTGGAGGGAATGAAGATAGTAGTTTCATTGTTGATATGGAAAGAGGAGT
This sequence comes from Merops nubicus, assembly GCF_000691845.1. Taxonomy (NCBI): domain Eukaryota; kingdom Metazoa; phylum Chordata; class Aves; order Coraciiformes; family Meropidae; genus Merops; species Merops nubicus. The sequence goes on from NW_008588943.1 coordinate 5,169, forward strand.
GCTGAAAGTTTTGTCTCCCCTTGACCGAGAAGTTAAAGATAAATACAGTCTGAATGTTACTGTCTATGATCTTGGGATACCACAGAAGTCTGCCTGGCATATTTTAGATATAGTGATTTTGGATGCTAATGACAACCCACCGGAGTTCTTGCAAGACAGCTATTTTGTTGAAGTGAGTGAAAACAAGGAACCAAACAGTGAAATAATTCAAATTGAAGCTACTGATAAAGATTTGGGGGCTAATGGAGAAGTGAAATATGCTCTTCTTACAGATACAGACAAGTTTACTATTAATGCTGAGACAGGAGTTGTGAAAGTTGTAGGGGTTCTGGATCGTGAAGAACAGCATGTCTATTTCTTGAAAATAGAGGCTAGGGACCAAGCTACTGAAGAACCTCAGTTATTTTCAACAGTTATTTTGAAAGTGTCTGTAGAAGATGTTAATGACAATCCTCCTAAGTTTATTCCTTCAAATTATCATGTGAAAATTCGAGAAGATCTTCCTGAGGGAACTATTATTATGTGGCTAGAAGCCTATGATCCTGATTTAGGCCAGTCGAGTCAAGTACGATACAGTCTTTTGGACAGTGGAGATGGCACCTTTGATGTTGATAAACTCAGTGGAGCAATACGTATTGTACAAAGGCTGGATTATGAAAAGAAGCAACTTTATAACTTGACTGTGCGGGCCAAGGACAAAGGAAAACCCATTTCATTGTCCTCCACGTGTTACGTTGAGGTTGAGATAATTGATGTGAATGAAAATTTGCACCCTCCACAGTTCTCTGTATTTGCAGATAAAGGCTTTATAAAAGAAGATGCCCCTGTTGGCTCCTCAGTAATGACAGTATCTGCTTATGACGAAGATGCAGGACGAGATGGGGAGATCAGATACTCCATCAGAGATGGATCTGGCATAGGGGTCTTTCGAATAGATGAAGAAAAAGGTAAGGTGGCCTTCTGTTATTTTTATATCCTAAACCAAATCATATGCCAGCAAAGAGATAAAAGAAGCAGCATTGTCACAGTTGATACAGGTGTTCTTGTTAAGACAAAAAGATGTGTGTAGTTCTGTCTGCTACTTTAGTGAAATCATGTGTATACATTTGATCAGTAGTTTTCCTCTATTGTTGTGATTTCTACTCAGCCATTCTTAGATCTTAAAAGCTGTGCCACCTGCAAAAAATATGAATAGTATTGACATAAAATTAAGGTCTGCTTCTTTTGAACACTGTTGTCCTGTGGAGAGTGGAATTGTGAAGCTAAGGCAGCAAGCTACTTTCTGCAGGGATTTTCGTGCTTTTAAATCTTAGGTGACATCTGTTGCTTCATTTACTGGAGGTATGAATGGGTGCGATAGTGCCATATGTGATGGTTTTGATAGTTATCTTTCAGAGGTGTTATAGGTGCATGATAGTAAGCAGTGCCTCCTTCATGGAAAGGCCTCTGTCAAAGAAAGCATAGGTGCAACTTTTGAAAAAATAAAAAAACCAAACAAAACACTAAATGAAGCAGACTGAACTGTTGACTTATTTCATTAATAGCACATAAATTGATGAGCAACTGTGAGAATTATTCCAATGTCATGTATTCAGAAAAAACATAATTGTGGTTTCAATAACATTCTAGTGCTGACTTCTAACATTTTGATTGGACATCTGTGTAGCTACCCATTCATTTGAATGTGATAACTACAGAGCACTGATGCTGTGCTACTAAGTGTAATATAAACTGAGGAGGAATCTTGTGCAAAATTCAGTTATGGGTTATATGTAGGTAAATGATGACATATGTGATTGGTGTCTTACAGAAAAAAAGCTTGCTCTTGACAATAAAAAATAGCAGTCATAGCTGATTCACCCAGTAGCCATTCTGCATGTCCTGTATACTTCCTGCAGTTGTGAATGTGGGTAATACAGACTCACAAAGTCACTACACTCTTCCAAGGTTTAGGTGAACAAACTGTTACTGGCAATAATTCCTTCTTCTATAAAAAGTGAGTGATTAAATGATGCAGATTGTGACTAAAGAACCAACTCTAAAGCTTGAAACGTAGCATTGCATCTCTTAGCTTTGGTTTTAACAAAGCACATGGTTAAAACTGTGAAAGATTTCTTAAAAATGGAGAGTTGAGTACTTTGGAAGACTTAATATATTCACTTTTAGGTTTTTGGTATGTGAGCAGATAATCATTTGTGTATCATTATGCCTTTCTTTTGACTTAAGTACATTAAAGTTAACTAAGCATTATTGTATCTTAGGGAAGCATCTAGTTGTCCTACAGAATGAGTCTGAGTTTGCCAATTTATTGGCCAACCGATGGATAACATTAACGAGGATGAATGAGTGAAGAAATGCTTTTATGCTGACACCAATATGTACATGTGTAGATGTACCTGTACATGGGTATTTTTGCAACTCTACTATTCTGGCAGAAGTAGTTCCTGCATGTGTTACCTCTTCACTCTTTTGGCACAAGGCTAGTTTCCTTTATTGAAGAGTTGGTGTGAGTTTAAACAAGTTCCTTTTCATCTGCCAGATTTACAAAGCTGGTGTAAACTGGGGCAAAACAAGCTTCTATTTAATAATCTTGTCTAGGACAGTGGCTCTGTATTTTCAAGGCAGGAGGAGAGGTATTGTGTGTATTCATATCTGGTATCTAGTGTTTGCAGTTCTTCAGGGATGAAAGTAGAGGGTTTTGGGATATGTGCGTGGGGGCGGTGGTGATGAAGAGGAATTACTAGTTTTTAGTCTTGGGGAACAAATTTTCCTTAAGATTGTTGAGGGAAAGAATATGTATCTGTATTTGGTAGATCAACAACTGACATCTAAAGCCCCCGATGAAAGAACATGGAATATCTACAAGCTTGACATTGTGGCTTGAATTTTGTCTTGATGCTCTTTGTTTTGTTTTGTTTTCTTTTGCTAAGAAGCCGTCAGAATTGTTACAGAAGGCACTCATTATACTGCAGTGTCTGAATATTTGTCATGCTTTTCAAAATGAACTGGCCTTGATACAGGGAGCAGACTGATAATTAGCCAAGAAAACACATTAAAGAATTTGTGAAAGAGGAGATCTGGCAAGCAACTCGGTAACTTTTCAATCTTGCTGGGAGGCTTTTCTGACTTTACCCCGCATCTGTGTCTCTTCCTGCTGTCTCGAAAGCATCATACTACACTTTCAGTTCAAAGATGGATAAACTGGATTTAGGAAGTTATTTGGAGTCAATACTTAACTATTGAGTGGCTGAGAGGAATCCTTTTTGTGCCTTACTTCTTAGGAATCAAGGACAGCAATCACATTTGCAGAAAGGCTGCATGATTGACAGTGATAGAAGCACCAAATAGCTAGTTCCATGCATGGATTTCTTTGGTGGCCTTCGGGTTCTTTTCCATGTTAATGGGCTTTTTAGCTTTACATTTCAAAAAGCAGGAAATTGCATTAGTATTTGATATTTGTACCTGTAATTCTGGAATTTTCACAAGAGAATTTAATGGATCTGTGCCATCAAGTTTTCAGAATGTTTTTCTAAGACTTAGCTTTGTTTTATATCAGGTGATTTTCATAGGTTTTGTTTTCTGCAGTCCCATGTAAACTATTAGAATACATTTCTTAACAGGGAGCCCTAATGCACCTATACTCCCAAACTCAGGAATTGCTTTACTTACTTTGTTGCCTAGTTGCTCTCATGCTTTTCAAGAAGACACAGGAAAAAAAATATGTTAGGGGTGAATGTCAGTACTCAATCATATTTTAACTTTCAGTGAAGTATTCTTTAGCCTGAAAGGGCAGTAATGGTCTGGAAAGGAGGAGAGCAAGATGATAGAAGTCTATAAATTCACAATAGTTTTTGTACCGCCTTCCTCTTATCACTGTCCATATTTTTCAATGCAAGAAATGGGGTGCACACAGTTACCATCCTAAAAGGAAGTGTTTTTCACATGAAGTGCAGTAAAGTCATGAAACTCATTTCCTCAGGAAGTTATACTTTCAATCTCTATGACTAAAGAAAATAAATGGCACTAATGAGATTATTTTGAGTTTCAGCCTCATGCTATCTCCAGCTCATAAATTGTTAACTGGAAGCCAAGTGGGTAAGGGATGGAGGTCAGAGATCATTGCTCGATGTGTAATGACTCAGAAGTATAACAGTGCACTGTGACTGTGACAGTACAGAGATAAAATTAAGATTACATAATAAATGGAGACTCTGGGTGTTTTATAACAGCATGAAGAGAACAAAATTAAAGTAAGATTTCTGTGTGATGAATTTATCAACAAAGCAATTCTTGGAATTTAAAGAGTAAAGCAATTTGTTTATCCTTTAGGTATGTGTGTTCAGGAAAACTTGGAATTTAAGAAAACTTTTTGTGTGAGCTAGACTGAAGTCTACAAATTTAGATGATCAGCTGGCTTTAAAAAATTGCTTACTAAAGCAACTGTAAAATATTTTCCCAAAGAATTTGATAAGGAGTTGAGCAGATTAAGATGCATTAATAATAGAATGCATTATGTTGATACAGATCCCAGTGTGCCACAAAAAAACCCCACATACACCATCTAAATCCCATTAGCACTGAGCAATAAAAGTGAAATAAATCACGTCAGTACCATGCTGCTACTGGCATTTAGAAAAGCTCTAAGGAATGATAGAAGTAATTGCTGGAGGAGAAGCTAAAGTAGAAGTTATGTGGGACCAAGGCAATACTGAAACCTCTTCCATCCTTGTCCCAGTTCTTATCTCAGCAGGGAAATGGAGAACGTGTCTTCATGCTTACTTTTTGGTTGTCAAATATAAGAATAGAGCATTTCCATTAAGTATTTACACTTCTTAAAGGTGAAATGAACGATGGAAACTCAAATATGTAAAAATGGTGTTATAAAGAATTGCCAGTTGTATAGGTGAACGAGACTATTTGGTGTTGCCCACTGGGATGGATGTGGCACTGTCATGGGAGCACAAACACATTCTGAGCAAGCTTCCACACCGATTTTCAGTGTAAAAATGAGTGTGTAAAGATACGGACTATTACTGGTTTTGCTTGGTATTTGGCCTTCTCCAAAGAATTTTGCCAAGCATGTTGCTTCTTTCCTTGAGATACCAGGGCTTCTAGCTTATTACTGAGAACTGCTTTTTATCTTGTTTCAAGGTTGTCTTCTTTTAGTTTTGTTTTTCTTTCTAGTGCTCAAAATTTAGATAGCTGAGGGAGCCAGTAGGCTTTGGGAGTGTAGATGCCCTGAGTCAGGCAAAGAAGGGCTGCATTACAGTGTTTATAGAAGTTTGGAACCCATCCTGGAAGGGGATGTTCAAAAATGAAGGAAATGTCAATAATAATTAATTTTGTGGTGCCCATTTGTATACTGGAGTGCTACTTATTATGAAGTAAGGTTTCCCCTGATGACAGTCTTTTATTTTTTAACTATTTTAATAAGTCAGAGTGAATTTTGCAACAACATTGTTATCGAAAACTTCCCAGCTAGTTCAACCTGTAAGGCTACCAGCAGGTGTTTTCTAAAGTTTTGCAATTGAGGAAATTTCCCAGCACATAACCAAGTTACTATAGGTTACCAGTGTTACAGAGTAACAGTAATTCTGTCTGAACAAAACCAACAAAGTTTAAGATGATTAAGCTGATTTGCAGACTTAAAAAGACCATAAGTATGAGTGTGATTTATTAGAACAAAGATCTGTCTAGCCTGATATGCTGTATTCAGTAGCATAAGCAAGAGTAAGAGCAGGGCAAACACATGATGCTTCTAATAGTTTCCCAGTCCTAGCTATTTTCTATTTGGGGAATTTTTTGAGTCAGCTCTGATTTGTAACCTTTAGTGGGTTTATCTTTCTTCTGTAGTCTTCCCTTGGAACCATGTAATTTTCAAGTATAACCTTGCTACCATGATAAGGAAAGATGATTTGTGTTGGTAGAGAACGTTAAAGGAACAACTAAAAATGTTAACAGGGGCATGTGGGAGAAAATTAATTTTATTGCATTATCTCTGTGTGCCTGAAATACTATCAATAAAGCCTAATGGCTGTGAGATGTTATTTTTAATATTACCAGAACCATTTCCAGCTGGGAAGACAGTAATTCATTAAGTAGAATGAATAGGATTTTAACTATGTAAAGCAAAGTACTGAATTATACTCCTGAAAGGTACAGAGCATTGCTAACACAAACCAAGCATGTTAACATTTGTTTGTAGTGTTCTGGTAATTGCATTAATTAAAATGGAGGGTATTATTAACATTTATACATAAGGGGTAGCTTCAGGTTTTGTTTCTTCAGTGATTTTTGGCTTTTGAGCTTTTTAGATCATTCCACCACTCTTTTGTTTAGTATGAAGACAGGCATTAGCAGAGACTAAATACTGTGATCATCAGTAGAGCAGAACACTTAGGTACCTATCAAATAGCTATTAAACCAGCGACATTGTCTGGAGGAGAAACCAACTGTCCTGCATCTATCCTAGCAAGTCTCATGCCTTCAGGCAGGATACCAAAACAACTCTTGCACCTTTAGGCAGGAAACCAAAAAGTTCCTAATAATTTATGGTTTTTCTACTACATATGTTCCAGACATGCTTCTGTCAAAGCCATGTGGTAACTGTGCTGTATTTATTCAGAGTCCTTGCAGATGTCGCGAAGGTTATAGGTCGCTGGAAATTGTTGACAGAAAAAAAAAATTGAGCAAATCTTATTGTAAGAAAGATGTTAAACATCAAAATAAAAATTGTAATTGGTGAGGTGATGCTTACAGGCAGGAAGAAATATTCCTGACGGGTTTGCTATAATGGGCTATGAGAAGGAAATGATCTAAGATTTAATAAAAATTTTACAGAAGCTGCAACAGTGACATTTCCTGCTTAGCTTCTGTCCACAGATATGGTCTCATTGGCTCATAGGCTTCAGCATTACTAGTGTGACTATTTCACCCAGTTAAAAATGAGGAGGAAATGGGAAGAGAACCCTCTTGTATGAGAGTCTTCTCACAATGTTTTCTTCTTGCAAAGAGCAGTAGTTCTTCCTGCTACTTCAGAGAGAGAGCTACATTAGGGATGCTGTTTCTGTAGAATAGTGAGTGATTGCAGCTCTTTGCACAAGAAATTTTTACCCTAGCTAGTCTGGGTACAGACATGAGTGAAGTTCATAGCACAGACTAATCTCCCAGATACCTAGTTAGCTTTGCAGGCAAGTATTTTTCACCCTACACTGAATTCTTTACTGCCACATTACACTGTACTGAAGTTAGTGACTCGGCTAACTCTGAATCAGTAACTAGTGATTCACTAGCAGATAACTCTTCAGTGGCTGAGGTAGAAATGTTCTAGAATAAAAATTTATAAGGTTATTTTTATGTTATTTGAAAAAAACCCCATCAAAACACCAAACAGAAAACGCACCAAAAAACCCAACCCAAACCAAAATACACCCAAACCAAGACAAACCACCCAAACTCCCTCTTGCAGAACAATTACTAGGTTCTATAATATCCAAATTGGAGTTAAGTTCTTAAGCCTATGAATGTTAATTTGGAAGGTTGATCTTTTAAATGAGGGGCTGCATCAGCACTTTTGTTACCAGTTAAAAGAGCTAAAACGTGATTCTAGTCTGTATTCTGGAGATCTGAATGACATTCTGGTCATCAGAGGGGAGTGTTTGTTTGGTGTGGTGTTTTTTTTTTTTTTTTTTTTTTTTCCCCTTAACCAAAGGACTAAGATTCTGGAATTGGCCAGTCAGTTGCTTCACTGACATCTGTGTCATAATTCCAGGTAAAAACCTGGAATTCACATGCAAACTGTTAAACTTTTTATTTCTTTGGAAAATAATACAAGGGAAAACATTTTCTATTTGTTCAAATAGTGTATAATTAAAGCTCTTAAAGAAATTCAAGCAATACTTTCAGAGTCTGAGAAGCTTTTTTTTTTTTTTTGTGCATCACAATAAAAGTTTGTTTTGTTTTGGGGAAAGTTGGGAACGTATCCGTTCACAAAATGCTTTTTTATCTCGGCTAAATGATAAAAATTATAGCTGTTCTTATTCTGGAAATGGGAGGTAGTTTAGGTCAGAGATCCAGAAATAGTTATTCCCTTAGCTTTCTCTGTGAGGAGAGTTTAGCAAAAATAATACAGTATTAAAAAAAGGGTGGTGGGAAAGTGAAGATTAGTGGTTAACTGCTGTGGAAAGCTGTTCTAATGCTGATACGTTCAGTGTTTTTTTGTAGTGGCATATTTATTTTGTGCTGTGCCTGGGTATTCCCTCCCCTTGGTATTGAATTGAAAAAGATGAGCAGCATGAGAACAACATGAATTGATGTGAATGAGAGACAATGCCTACCCATCTCAGCTCTTCCCACCAGTACTTTTGTGAGTCCTTTGCAGAAGAGTCCTTATCAAACTTCTCCAGAGCCCACATGAAGAAAGGGTTTGTTGTGACAGTAAATAATGAAGCCACTTACAGTACTACGCCCACCCAAACACAATATAACCTGGTTTTAAAGCATTTATCCCATGTTTTGATGACTTCTCTTCCCTGCTAGAATTTTCAGTGACAGGCAAGCATGCAGTATGTGGAGCAGAGCTGAAATCCTAGCTTAGTCTGTAAGGTGGGAGAGACAGTAGTAGCTATGGGACACTTAAATTGAGGAAGCATGTTTATGGTTGTTGATTACAGATATTTTGAAAACTTGTATTGTAGACTTTTTAAAATCAACTAGAAAGCAGAAAATAAGATAATACTTAAGGAGACCCAGTGAGTCTGAGTGTGTTCAGTATGATGTTGAAAATAAGAGTGAAGCTGACACAGAAGATCTGTGTGACTTCATTCTGGTTTTCCAGCATCTATCTTCAGTGGCATTAAGCCAAACTCAGGCCATTGTGCAACAGAAAATTAGTTATGTTAAAAAACCCAAACAAACATCAAAAACCCCTGTGCCTAAATTGAGTAATAATTTGAGTTTAAAAAACATTTGCTTAAAATTTCATGCAACTAAAATATATTTTCCACCAATTTGTTATGGTTTTTAAACCGAGGCATTTGGCACATAGATTCTCTTTTATGAGACAGTACAAATAGCTGTAACAGCAGCTTACTAAGAATAACTGTTGTGTCTTTAGATCTCCTCTAGTATTTGGAGGAATTTGAGGACATTTTTTTTGAGAAGTATACCCAGTTCAGCACAACTTGTCTGTTTAAAGAAATAAAGCTAAGAGCCCAAGATCTGCTATCATTTAGACTTGGGACAAGTCCTAAATTTGGTGCTATATATATATATATATATAAAAGAAATCCAGAAAGCTTTTTCCTGGGAGATTTTGGGTCCTCTTGTGTTTCTGGTACCGGTAGCTTGGCTGACTGACATGTGAGTTTAGTCATGTGCATGTAAGTACAAAACCCAATCCAGAAAGCTTTTTCCTGGGAGGTTTTGGTTCCTCTTGTGTTTCTGGTACTGGTAGCTTGGCTGACTGACACGTGAGTTTAGTCATGTGCATGTAAGTACTCAGGTTCAGAAGTTACCTGGTTAACCTGTCAGGGACCATCTGGTCTTGACTACAGATTGCAGCTTTGTGCTACTGTACTCGGGGTGTGTTTACATTCAGGCTAGAATCTGGAGCTGACAGTGCCGCGGGATTAACCTGTGGGACGGCGTGGTGGCATTCACACTCCTTTTCAGGTGCGTTGAACAGTGCTAGAACTAAGCCTGGCATTCAGATCTGATGTTGAGTTTCAGTTTGGAAGAGGTTAAGGAGACCTGGGTTTGGACCAAGGTCCTGAGCAGCCTGGAGCTAGCTGATTACCTTTCTTTCTTAGGCTAGAAGGAAACTATATAATTTGCATTTGTGATGGTAGTAACTGCAAAGTGCTATTAAGTTGTTAATGTAGCTTTTAGAGTGTGTCTCTGGAAGAAGCTGAATTAGTTTTAGACAAACATATTCATCTTGTGTTTTGCTGTTGGCAGGGGGATCTTCCAAAGTAGTTTGAGAGTTTTCTTAGGTATCCTGCTGAGTAAAACATCACCTTAGCTGCCAAATAGAGGTCCCATACAATAGCTGGAGCCGCCCTCCTCTGCTGCAAGGATGCTGAAAGTAAAGGGTTGTTTTGTTGTGAAGGGTGTTGATTGGGTTACTACTTGGCCTGATGAAAACAGAGCTGCCTGGGGGCTGTTTCTCTGTAGGAGATAAACTGAGGCTGAGCCACATGTGGTCCCAAAGATTACCTTATAAACGGCAATCAATTCAGGCAGCAGAGTACATATTAAGGGCCTATTAACTTGCTTAGGCCTCTCTTTGACTTGAAAAGTACTCCTGAGTAGAGGAGTAATAAAAGGGAAGGGTTGCCAAAAGCTATGGAAGGTGCATCTTGCCATATCACTGTTGGTACATCTGTTGAGTTAGGGATTTATTTCCTACTAAGCATCTGCTTAGCTTTTGAAGTACATATTAAGGTCAAAGGAGGGGAGTTTGAAATAATTACGTAATGTTTATTCCTTTCTTTGAAGATTTTAAACTTTAATCATACAGCATTTGGACATATTTAACAAAGGACAAACCTACATGAGTAGTTGGCAAACTTCCACAACTTATGCAGTAATTGCAGCTTTAGAACTTTTATTTTAAAATAATTCAGGCGTTGCTGAAGCAATGCTTTTTAGGTCCATTTTGTAGTCTGTGGATCATTCTCGTTGCATCTGTGACTTGATTACACTGGTCATCCAAATGTGACGAAAAATGAATTTTTGGTGTGGCTCAACAAAAGAAAATCTCTAGCATTCCAGTGCCATCAAAGAGGGATTTTTTTGAAAACGGAAGTCTCTGAAGAATTTAGCAGCAGGACTGCAACAGATGATTTCTTTATTCAGCAACGAGGTTTCCCCAAACTCTTTGTGTTCTATCCATGCTTCTAATAGCTGCTTGTATTTAATTCTAAATTGATTGTGAATAAGGGTAAATCAATACGTTTGTGATTCTTATAAAGAGTTTGTGCAATTTTGATAGGCATTAGGGTTAGAGAGCAAATTGCTGAGCTAGTGGATATAAATTGTCTTGACCTACCAGTAGTGGCGTTCATTAATAGTTCTTTCAGCTCACGGTCCTGTGTGTGTACAGACTGACCAGTGCGGCCTCACTGATACCAGAACTGAATACCTGCCAATATGACAGGGAAGGTTGTACACAGAAAATTCAGTAGTTGCATGGGGTTATTGCCTAATCTGCTTCTTAGTATAATCCTCACGGACATGGATTGCTTCCAAAATCTGCATGTTTCTTAAATCAGTCGTTTTGAGTGCTTATACAAAAGTCCATTTTTGTTTTGCATCAGCAAAATAAACCTCCTCCATACACTAAACTGCCTCTATACACACAATAAAAAAAGAGTATTCCTAAGCTTTGTTTTTGAAGATGCTGATCATAGTGTGCTTATTCATGTACTGTACAGGTCTTAAGGGTTAAAATATTATTATAGGAAAAATTCCAAACCATAAGAAGTATAGAAACAGAACGGCTTTCTGATTTCAGTGTTACTGGTAAATGTACCTGAGCATTACAGAACTGCTCCAGTCATGTGGGTAAATAAATGAAGATTTTTTTTTTTCTTTTGGTAACATAATGTGCTAAAAGAATGCAGACTTCTCATAAGTGTTACTTCTAGTCCCAGTTGTATTTATGCACAGAAGGAGTATGGTAGTTCAGCTTCAAAGACTTGTAGTGTACAGAAGCTTACGATGGTGTGGAATTGTGTATTTGGCCTTAAATGCAGGTACCTTGTCTGCTCTGTTTCTCCAAAGCTGTGAGGGTGACTGGCATAGTTCTTTAATGGGGAACACATCCCTATTCTACAGATCTGGTGTTTTTCTCTGTGTGTGGGTTTTGTGGTGGGTTTTTTGTTTGTTTTTTTTTTTTTCCCCCCTTATCCTCATCCTTCTCGAACCTTTTCCTCTAGATTTACCATGACAGGGTATATCCTGTCTCTATGAAAATTAGAGATTGCTGTCTAATGATAAGGGTTTAATCTGCAACGAATCAGACATGTGGAAACTTCTGTCTGTGGAATTTTCTGTTTGATCTGAGAGGAATGCCCTTGCTGTGCCCTTCCTGTAATGAAAGCAAGGTAGAGTGAATCAAAGTGATTCTAGATAAGATTGGAATGTATGCGTTAGTTATGCCGCTGTTATATTCGGTGTTGCAATTCTGATCATATGTATTGTTTTACTACCCGAGAGATTAACAGCATAGTTCGTCTTTCTAAGAGAGAACTCTTAATTTCTGTTATAGTTAAAAGTGATGGTTTTTTTTTGATTGAATTTCTCAGTTAATTACTTGGGCTTGAATGTGGAAAGTCTAGCTCATATTGTCAGCAAAATACTGAATGTGCTTTGATAATGCAATAAGGTTTTTGTTACTGTAAATAATTTTACACTATTCACTAAATCTTTTGTCTTAAAGATTTTTTTGGTGCACTATTGTGAGGAACACCTACCAGTTTCTCTCCCTGTCTTCATTACACAAACAGTTAATGATTAACAAATGTCCAGCTGCCAGTGTAAGGAATGTTAATTACTTTGGGGAGGGAAGGAAAGATGCCTATACCTTTGCATAAGAAGTCTGATATCATAGTTCACTTTGAAGGTAGGTTGATTGTTACAGTACAGATTTTAGAAGATTAATCAGAAATGGAAAAATAAGCTATGCCTTTCTCTTTGTTGCCTGGTTATATGTATGTGTTTCCATATCTGTGAAATACTGTCTAGTGCAGTAATATTATGGGTTGAATGGGTTTGTCTGGACCATTTCAAAGTAAAATGTATATAAGAAGAGATGACTCTTCTTATACTTATATACTTATAACTTGTTACGAAGGGGATTACTTTGTGTGTGGATATAGAGAAAACACAGCTCCAAAGAGGGGGGAAAAAAGTGCTAAAATAAAGATCTAAGCAGTTCATAGTCTCCACTATGTCACACCATTCATAATCGGATTTCTGAACAGAGACTTGTGTGGTAAATAATTACAGAAGTTGAGACATCAAGAACCATGCTTGCAGATACTTAAAAGCAACAAAAAGAATCTTAGAACTTGCACTTATCAATTAGCTTTTAGATTCCTTAAAAATGGTCATGCTGAATGGTGAAATCTGGTAGGGAAATTTTGGACTGACCTGAATCCTTCCAGATACAGGTAACGGGGAAGAGAGTATGAGAAGTTTCAAAAACTGTTGCTGAAAGATGAGTTGCCAAGTCATCATTGACTCAAGTGACATGTCAGTTTTGATGTGCATTGTCTAATAAGAATTTAAGCGAGTGATGACTACAGTGAGAACAAGATTACTGCAGATTATGTGGATTAAATTTGGAGTGCATATTCATCCGGCATGTGATGATAGGTGCAAATAGAATAAGAAATATATGCCATGCTGTGTCTATAATTCCTGGGGTGATCCAGAAGTGCTTTGGAAATGGAGTTGTTCAGTGTAGTCAAACACAGGCATGGACAGCATTTGAGAATATGTTGTTGAGAACAGTAATGCACAAATACGAGATTTGAGAAGGTTGCTTGGTACAACTCCATCTCTAGTCACTGCAGATTCGTGAACAAGGAAAAAATCAATTAAAATTTTTGTTTGCCAGAGTATTATCCACATCAAGCATTCTCCTTGGTATTGGTACTAAAGTTGCAGTTATCTTAAGCAAAAATTGCTTTGGGGAATAATGAAGAGGTTTCCAATGGAAATTCTATAGAGAAACTCTGTGGTCCCTTTATCCAAACGCTTGCAGGTTTCACTATTAAACAATAAATAAAAAGTGAATTAAATGTATAGATTTATTCTTAAACTGTTAGCTTGCATTAATTCATGCTACTTTTAGTATTGTTTTTCTTACAGAAAATGTTGATTAAAACCATGCAGGCAGTTATCCATTTATATGAAAATGATTGAACCCATCTCCCAACAAGCACCCAAGGCACTTAGAAGTAAATATGCTTGAGAGCTAATAAGTAATTTCTAGTTTTCTAGTTGCAAGTCTAGATGTTAAGTATTGGTTCTTCAGTATGTGTGTAAGAATTTGCTTACAAATAGAGGATTTCTTATTTACTTGATGTAGTAATCTTAATTTAAGCACAGAATGAGCGTGGTTTTTCTCATCCCAAAGTTCCTTGCCCTCATGACTCTCCTGTCCTGAAGGTTTTACTCAAGTTCAAACACATTTCTTTGTATAGCCTTTATGCAAAGGCTAATAATAAAAAAAAATCAATATAGCAAGTCCTGCTCAGTGTGGAAACCCCTCTGGATATGTGAGTAGAAATAATGTCTGAATAGGTAAATGGATACTTTGTAGGTTAATAAATCTGACCTTGTCCGAACAAGGATGAAAATGTCTTTTGGTGTCACTGGATCCTAAATGCTTTAATCTCATGACTTTGTGGATTTGCTTTGTTCTCCTAGCGCTCACATGCCCACAGGTACACCACTTCTTTGTACACATAAATCTGCTTGGGAGCAGCATTTCTGTTGAGAGTAATTAAATGCCATGGTCTGTAGAGCTACTTGATGTAGCTACCTGAACAGGACTAGTAGACTGATTTCCAGTATTCCTCAACATGCTACTTGCCTTTTGATAGGTATCAGTCCTTTTTCTTGCTCAGAGCTGGCCTAGGAACTGTCATTGTGAACCAGCAGTTTCTGCAGCTGCACAGTCTGGAGACCAGAAGCTTGAAACAGAATTGCAGCAGCCCAAAACACAAATCAGGAAAAATAACATACACATCCTAAATGACAATTTTTTTTTTTTTTTTTTTGCATGTGGCTTCGTAAGGGACTAGTGTTGCTGTGGGACATAGCTGTAACTGTTTCTTAGTTAAAGAGTAGGACTGCTCTGTTGAACTTGCTTAGCCTTCAAAATTACTTTTGTGGAAGTAATACAAGGTAGGCTGCAATTTCAACAATTGCAACCAAAAAGAGGAATTTGAGAGATGTGCTGTGTATGCAGGAAAAAGGTTTTTGGGACACATGAAACAATTTTGCTTCTTTAAGATGATCATTAAACTTTTGAGATTTACAGGCAAAAAGTGAGTATACTTGTTGCAGAACTGTCCAGGTATTTTAATAGTTTGCAGAGGTCTAAACAGCTGCATCCTTCTGGATCAACAAACCAGTTTCTGTACAATTATATGTGTTGCTCTTGTGCATAATTGGCTTCCCATGCGTCTCATTATTTTCCTTATAGCCTCCTCTTCTGCCTAAGGGGGACCTAGGTTAATCTGTCAACTCCAGTTAGTTTTGAAATTCCTGGGGCAGTTTGCAGAGGAATTTCCCCTCCAGAGGCTCCATTTCCCAGTTAAATTATTAGAGTGGTAATATAACCCCTCACGTTGTCAACTATTCTTTAGTACTAGGAAGACTGACAGTGAGGGATCTTGCAGAGTGACACCAAAGTTCTAAAGAGCATATATATTCATTTGTGTATATATAAGAAATCCATATAAACTTCGACCAAGTTAGCATAGGATTTTATCCTTTACATTTCTTATACACATGCAAGTACAGATGTTATAAAAATTTGAATACATTTCCTTCTGTGTCTTCAGCATTCACAAGTAAACCAACAGTAGACCTGTAGAAGCCTTAACTTTTCTGAATTCCCTACATTTCAGCTAGAAATTGTGTTGGTCATGAAACTGTAGTAAGAGAGAAGGATTTAAAGGTAACAAAATAGTGTAACAGTGTTATTCCAAAGTGTTTTTTGCTTAAACACAGCTTTGTGATACTGTGTAATTACATTTCTTGGGACTAGAAACCAGTTATCTTCACCTGAAGGCAAAAATATGTCCTGAGCAAGCGGATGGATGGTTGAAGTAATGAATCGCATCAGATCCTGCAAACCTTGCTCATGTAACGCAGTAAGAGGGGCTGGTTTTGTGGCTACTGAGAGCCCACGTGCTTGGATTAGAATCTGATGGCAGTTTGTCTGTTTTTACTAAAATTTTATAAAGCTGCTGTAATGCTGATGCAGTAGTGCAGCCATGTTTTTTCAGCTTGCTTTCTCTCTCATCATGAATGACTGCTCATGTTAACAGCAAAGCTTACTTTACTTACTCTCTTCAAAGAAATGTAGATTCTACGTGGTTGTATTACAATAATTTTTCCTATTGGCAGAGCAGTTTACATTTCATTTCCCTAATGTGTGCTCATCGGGGGGTTTTTGTGTCTCTCCATATCGAGTTTTAGCAACATGGTACTGCTCTTCTGTATAGTAATTATATTGCCTGTCCGAAAGCTTGACATACAAGCAGCCTAGTTGACAGAAATAAGCTGGGGCTATTAAAATAACCGTAAATGAGGCTGACAATGGGAGCTGTCTGCCATTGTCCCAAAAGATTTTCTGAACTGGAAGTAATCAGTCGAGTTCTAAGGCAATTCCATCAGGGATCTTCTAATTGCAAAAACTCTCCCTCACCAGCTCCTGACTTCCTGGAAGCAAATTCACTCTCTCCATGGACCTTAATAGATATATTACTTTTAGCCCAGACTACCTAGTACTGAATCATAGTTTCTGGGTATAATCTTTTATGTAGATAATTTTAATAACAAGTTTTCAGAGCTTTTTTCTTTTATAAACGTCCTGAAAACTGCATTTTCCATTTGTTTAACTTGGTTTAGTACAAATGTGCAGAAAGCAATGTGGCAGGAACTGGAAGTCAAAATGTTAGTAGGTCTAATTACTAACAGTCCTTTCTTTTGCACCATGTTTTTTTTCTGCTTTACACGTTTCACTAAGACATGTAAAACCTGTTTTCTCAATGTTTTAAAATATAGTCTGTTTCGTGCAGAGCTTTAGCTATCCACGTCTTTGTACTACCCCTAGATACTTGTTAAAGTGATAGCTGCTCTTAAATGTTTTTTTCTGCTTATTTTAGGTTTCTTCAAATCTCTCTGTATCTACTTGGTTTATGAGATGTGTGTAGCTGAGATCAGTAGTGAACCTTTCTCTTCTGCCTGAATATAATTCATGTTACTGCTGTGTGTTCACAGCACAGAAGTGATGCATAAACTGCTCTGCTTTAAGTTTTATGGCAAGGTCTGGATCACACCACATGCTGGGGCCCTGTGGATGCTGAGGCTTTCGCCCCTAAAAGTGTTTTACTATGAATGCATTGATCACGTCTGTGCATTTACAAAAGTAAGTCTACCAGGCTTGACTGGACATTGTTAGTGTCTGACTATTTCATCAGCTGTTCTCTCCGTTGGTCCATTAGTGCTATATGCAGGAATGGCTTAATTTCAAATACAATAGCTTATTTAATTGGGAGCTTTTGAAACTTGTACTCATCAGATTTGCTTGAGGTATCGGTACAAAACCAGATTTGGCTATTTCTTTAATTACATAGAGACAGTTCATTGAAGTTAAATTTGAGATGTAAACCAGATCATTTTATTATCATTGACGTTTTACTTCGTTCAGTTAGGTTTTGTTCAGTTAAAATCTTAACTCTTTTCTTACGATGATGGTCTCCATTCTCCGTTAAGGACTCTGTTTTCTGGAGACCACATATGCTTTGCAGTGATATCCTTCACCTTGCACCTCCCAGAACTTGAAATAAGTAGTCCCTAGGAAGAGAGCAAGCAGGGGTGGACTTCACAGGTTTGAAAGTCTCGCAGCTGCACAGTAAAGTGGCATTTATCAGTTAACTTGTGCAAATTCACTACAGTTGTTCTGATACTGTTAGTGATGTTACTCAAAACTTTCTAAGCCTTATTTGTTAGAAAATGGACAATTTGACCTTGAATCAGCAACAAGAGTTGCTTTCTGTTTAATAGTGCTGTCTGAGCATGATTTCTCAGCTGGTAGTACACAAGACACAACTTGGAATGTATACAGCTTTCTATTTTGAAGAGCTATAAATATAATTTCATTCAATTTCCTGGGAATCTGCCTTTTTAAATGCTGACGAAGGACTTGTAATTCCAATATGTTACTTTCATCTTATTTTTAGTATTTTTTTCTAGTTTCTTCTGAGAGATTTTTCAGAGTGTTCTCAAGCAGAAATTGTAAAGTTTAAGGTTTTTCATTGCTTTTCTTCAGTACTTATAAGGAAGAAATGTTATATTATAAATATTAAATGTTATGTAAAAGTTGTTTGAAGTGTTATATGTATTGAAAAAGTGGATTAACACCACCGTATAGAAACTTAATTAAAAAATAAATGTATACAATCTAAATATATGACAAGCTGTAACTATTAGAAGGGATATTTATATTGATGAGAGATGACATTATTTAAGGACTTCTGGGGTGTATGTGAAAATCCTAATGCTGTAGACAGCAAATGTAATTTGTTGCAGAATTTTTCAAGAGTGTGCTTTTGTGGAATGTGTTTGGGTTTTTTTTTAATATTAAAGTACACTTAATTAGGATGCATGTAGAAACACAGTATTTTAAAACCGAATCAGAACATATCAATTTAAGATTCAACCTTACTCAGGCAAAATAGAAGAATTGTGGAGTGGTCAAGAAGAAACAACGACCCTATTTTGAACTAGAGTGAATTATTAGTTAGACATTCATATTCCTCAGGCTTGTTTGCAAACAAGTAATCTGAATTCTTCATGAGTTATGCAAAATGCAATATTGGTGGTTTGTTGCTAGGTGACAGTCTTCCTAACTGGGCCTAATTAACGCTCCTGGAGAAGGAGGAGAGAGAGCAGCAGTGAACACCTCTTGTTCGTGTGTGATTCAAAGGCAAGAATAGTTGCTAAAACTTTCTGCTCTCCTTCAGGATTGCAACCAGGGATAATTTATATTCTGTTATAGTTTAGTCTGAGTGAGTCTTCAGATGCAAGAATTTTGATATGTGAGTAGCTTGTGTTGTCAGTGATAAGCTTTAAATTGATGTGGAGTTGAAGAGCAAATCTTACTTCTCTGTGTGGTTTCATAGAGGAGTGAACACAATGCTTCCTGTTCAGAGTGCTTGTGACACAAGTAAGGAAGGCTAGCACTTTTCCAGCTCAGTTTATTCATCAAAAATATTACTTCTCTTAAAAGAGAGATTGTATATACTTTTTAAAAGTTAATGCTGCCTGCTGCGGGTCTTTAGTATTTTAAGAGTTAGAGTGCAGTGCCTCTCTTGGCATTCTGCCCTGTTTATAAGAGTGGACGAGCTGACATTTCACTTCTGCAAAAGGAATCTCATTCCATTCCTTCTTTAGAAGATTGTTTCAAGGAGTTCATAGGATAGAGATTTTGGTCTTTTCAACTGACATTTTAAGTGCTGAACAGTTCCTTGTCTGTCTAGCATGACATACTTGGAATCTTCAGTGCTTAAGAATAGTTAGTGTGATACTGTGCTGCCTTTGGTTTGGTTTTACCAAGCAATTATTACTTGACTGATCAAATAATATTGTTTTGTTGGTATTAGTGTTGGGCACTATTTCAAAAGAGCTGCAGGCTTCAAGCTCAGTTTTCCCTTAAGCAGTGGTGCTTGGTAGAGGCCTGAGTTACAGTAGCACAGCAGCCTCAGGGAAATTTTTTTTTTTTTTTCCCCCCCCCTTGGGATTTCAACAGATTGTTTAAAAATCTTTGCTTTATAGAACTCTTCATGGATATAGGGTTGTGGCTGTACCAGGCTGCTGCTTTAAGGCATTTCCCAATGTCATGCTACAATAGTGACCAGAAGTTATCAGAAAAAAGTTAAGAATAAGTTAACAGTAATACGGATAAATTGTCTGAAGGATTTATTTTTAATTGCTCTATAAGTGGAAAAAATCTGAGCTATGACACTGGTCACAAATTAGTAATAGAATTACAATTTGTACTGAGTACTACAGATGGGTGTAATACTAGTAAATAGTGCACTACAGTGTGTTGTAGTCTGTTTTATCTTGTGTGGGTGGGTGCCATAACTATTAAATTTTTTTTTCTTTTCAATTCACCTTGCTTTCTCTTACTGTGTCTGACAGGGAGTTTGGAGGGGGGGAAAAAAAAAACAACCAAACAAACCCACAAACAAACCAAAACCAACCAAACCCACAAAAACCCTGTGCATAACACACAGGATTGCACTTGCCAACTGTCCTGATTTGACTGTGCCTCTAGAAGTTACTCAAGGGGAAAAGGAGGACGAAAGAGTATGGATGTGTTCCTCTTTGAGGCCTCTGGGGACTGCTGAGAAGCAGACAAGCACTGTGTTTTCTCCTGTGTCAGATGCTCTTTCCTGTTTTGGTGTGGGGTTTTGTGTTTGGTTTGTTTTTTTTTTTTGTCCTGTCAGCTCTACTATACGCTCAGTATTTATACAGCTCAGGAAGATGCCTATCATGTTATGGCATGAAATAATCTAAGCAAGAGGTGTATTGGAGGAAAAGTAAAGATAGAACATATAAGAATTGATGAATTAGAACAAGAAGTTTGCCAAGGATGTAGTCTGTGTACTTCTGTATTCAATGTGGATAGTGTTGAAGAACTGCACCAAAAGGTAAAGTATGAGTTAGAACAAATGCTGTTTTAAAAAACAAGATAATCTAGAAAGAAATCAAAAGTTAGAGTGGAAAGTACCAGCTTTGTGAAATGTTTTTGGTTTTTTTCTGGCCTATTCTGGTTGCACAAGTGTGGAGATCTTGGTAAGAGCCTGAAAAGTGTCCTGATTTGCTTAACATTAAAGCCAGTGTTAAATTTAATAAGTTTTTACTTGAACCCCACACAACCAAACCACTAATCAATGAGGCTGTTGTGATTCTTTCTTTAACAACAACAAGTGAAGTTCCACATGTGTAAAGCAGAAATTTGGCCGGAAAAATGGTAGACTTCTGGGAGCTGGGGTCCACATAAAAAGTTAGTTTTATAAATATTAGTGACTTTCTGGGTAGTATATGCAGCCTATCTTAGAGATTCAAGTAGTAAACTGCACTATCTGCTCAGCTTTTCCATCATTTTTTAATTCAAAAGATTGTGCAGACCTCAGTGACAGTTTACACTGCAGCGGCTTACTGTTTGTTTAGAATTCAGGACAAAGTTACAGTCTGTTTTCATGTGTTGGTAGACTAGTGCCACTGAGGGACCACATGCTTCTGTGTTTATAAAACAGGCGTAATCCACTCACTTTTAAAACTTTGGTTTCAATTGGTTGTTTACAAATGGCCATGTTTGATAAAAACCTTTGTCAATGCAATTCTTAAAATATATTTTTTTTTTTTTCTGGAGATGGCTTTTAAAGCAGCAGAAACAGCTTTTTTTATTTGCCCAGCTTATTAGAATTTAGATTAATTAAATTTGTAATCAGATTTCAAGCATCATGTTCCAGGCCGGGGATTTCTCTTAGTTTGTTTCAAACGTCACTCCCAGGGCAAATTCTCCTAAACTGCATTTTCATGCTTTACTGAGAAATGGTTTCAGGTTTTGATTTCCATTATGGAATCATTAATATTGTTAATGAGAGTTCTTATGGATAAGCACACTTAAGGAGGATCATCCCTGGGAATTGGGAGTATTATAGTTTGAGCATTTGGTAATTAGATAGAATTGGCCTATGTAAGACTGTCAGATTTCAGGTGGATTTATGTTTATTTTTGTTTTAAAAGTGACATTTGTTGTACTGATTTGGGTTGTGGGATTTGAATTGGAAATAATACCAGCTCTTGTCGAGAGTGGGGGTTATGTTCTGATTTTTCCTCAGTTGCTGTGTTTATAAACCAACCTGTTCCTCCATACTGAATTCTGTCCAAATTCTATAGTATTCACTTAACTTTTGCCACCTTTTAATGAAATTAATAGAAAATCCCTATTGCATCAAGCTCTGGAGCAATATGTAGTCTAAAATTTCAGACATGTGAACATTGTAAAATCAGCTCTGATGTCCTCTTGCAGATGGCTGAGAAACACTTAATCAGAGCTGTTTTGTGTTCCCCTCTGGTGGTAGTGACCGAATATGAATTATTTTTATCCTGACCACCTGAAAGACCTCAAGATCGCATATCCAGCCAAGTGAAAGATGTTTCTGGAATCTGCACTTCACTGTATTTTTTGAACAGTAATATTTACAAGTCTTTGGGATTATCATACATGCTAAAGACTCTTCATTGGTGCTCTATGGAAAATTTCTCTACTTGTCTTGCTACACAAAAAGCAAATGATTTGTAAAAGTTAAAATTACAAGATTGCCTCAGTGTAGACAGTGGATGGGAAATCCACCAATTAAAGAATTTTCTGTGAGTAGGAGAAGAGTTAGAGCAGAGATGGAGTTTTTACAGCATTGAAGATATATAGAAGCACTTGAGCTGTACTCCAGAAATGTGCTTTGCACCCCTTGGAGAAAAAAGTGAAATACATTTTAGGAGGTAAAACATGCTGTTGGAACTGATGCTACTGACCAACACTTTACTGATGGTTAATGGATCTAGCCAATTGTGGCATGAAAACAAATTAACTCTTGCTTAGATTGTTTTATTACTTCTCTTTGATTTCCCGTAATTTTTCTCTCTGCTGTCTTCAGAACCACTAGAAGTACTAGAAGCCAAGGAATTTATGAACTCGAAGTTCTGGCTGCCAGTCAGCATACAGTATTGTTCTCTCTTGATACGTAAAATGGGCCACTGTAGTTTTCAACAGCAGAAAGTTGTTACACCAACCAATAATACTTTAATGACTGGTTCTAGACTTGTGATTTGGTAGGAGAACTATTGTTACCTGTCTTTTTTTTTTTTTAAAAAAAAAAAGGCGCCTCATCTGAGTTGAATCATTTGGGCTTGTGTTAAACTTGCGGAACAAATTTCAACTAGAGTAATGAGGAAAAAAATGGTGTTTTTTGATTACTTACGTAAGGTCAGATTGTGTAGTAATGTTAAAAGGGGGAAAAAAAACCTCAAATACTTCATGTAATTGTGTGTTTAGTGTTGATTGTGTTTTCTGAAAAAAGTGCTGATGCAGAACCAGAAGAAATTCAGGTTTCAGTAGTCAGAGCTTCCCCCAGCCCCCTGGCATGTGTACTGGATCAATATGTTCCATTTTATTGCTGGGTGGAAACAGCAGGAAGAAAGCTGAGTCATATTAATAGCCCAGTCACCCCTTCCCTCACTGTGCCTGCAGCCTTGGGTGGTTCAGGAGAACTAGGTGTGGTCTCTCCTCCACTCCTCTCAGTGTGCGGGGGATGAAAGGAAATTTTTTGTTCCCTGTCTTCTTTCCCCTTTTGCATAGCTTTTGTACTGGAGGAGTGTTATTTTGAGTCTTCATTTTTAATATTGTCAAAGTAATACACTTACGTGTGATGCCTGTCTCTAATAAAGTTTTCAAACTGGTGTACCTAACTGTCTATGCCATCTATTCTAAGCTGTACGTGGGGTACATGGAGGTTTTTATGTACCTTTTATGCCTCTAGGAAATGTTAATTCAGGAATTAGTTTTTTGGGTATCTGAGCATAAAAATCATTCACCGTAAAGATATTCACCAAGTGTGAGAAACATGGGGAAAAAAAGGAAAAATCATTTTAGTGAATGAGTCACCATGTTACTTTGACTAATGTATGTTTAGAGTGTGGTTGACCCTGCAGAACACTGGAGACGTTCTGAAAACTAGTGCTGCCCTGTTGGGTAAACATGTGTGTTACATGACATGTGCAGTGGTCAGGTGAGATTGCAAGCTTTTCACAGAACATTTCTACAAAAGTCAGTCTAAAATATACAGGAACAACATCATATATGCAGATCTAATTTGAAATGAAAAATTAACCAAAAAATCAAATTTGCCTATGGGTGCTGTACTGTTAATCACTATCCCTATATTCTTTTTACATATTTCTTTCTGAGAGACTGTTATTAGTGGATTTTGATGTGGTACTGTTTTCCCTTTTGTCCCTGTGAAGTATGTAACTGCAGAGAGCAGACACTTGAGAACTGACAGTCCAGAAAAGCCAAATAGGTTAAGTTGTCTTTTTTCCTTGAGGTAGGCTTTGATAACTAAGGGGGTAGAATCTGTAAAAGCTGGCTGAGTAGATTGCAGGAGAGCTCCATTACCACAAGAGTCTCTTTTTATGTTTTTTAAACTCAGGCAAGGCTACCTTAAAATTAATCTGTCGCTTCTGATGTAGCTACTATTAAAGAAAGCAGGACAGGTGTAAAATGATAATGGCTGCTCAGTTCAGCACATAAGCCAGCCCACTGAAATAGAGAGGTGCAAAAGGTGTAATGTGAGTTACAAAAAATAGAATCCATGTAACTGGATGCTCAAGGCTGCATGTCCATTTTTCAGAACAAGTTTATGTACATTAACAACCAGAAACTATGCACATAACCACAACACAGATCTAGTTCACTATGTCAGTTTTTTTTTTTTTAATAATAAAACTGCCTTCAAACAAAATACAAATACTGAGGTGACAGGGCTGGAAGTGCAAAATTATAGTATCTTTAAAATTTTAAACACCGTGGCTTAGTCTTTGATGATGTTCCTCTGCAATTTAAAAGGGGGGAAAAAAAAAAGGAGAGGAAATTGTAAAGCCCACCAGTTTGCTTTAAAGAAAATTTTATAGACTGAATGTTTATTTTCAAATTGTGGTGCCCCTCCTTTTTATCCCAGTTCTGAAACCTTTGACACTATATAAAACTAATTTCCACACTGACATCTGGTGGTAGTTCTGAAATGCTGTGTTGCTCTGAATGCTATATATGGGTATTTCACAGGTCCAAGCACCAGATGCTATTACCCTTTCCAGCCCTGCTAAAGTGATCCTACTGACATCTTAAAATTTCAAATGGTCATTATCATCAGACCTTTATGCAGCTTCCCACAAGGCAAAGAAAGTAATGAATAAAAGAATAATACCTCAGTATTTATATAATTTTGCTCAGCTGGTCTCACACATTAAAAAAAGTGTCTGGAGCATGTGAAGGCAATGGTACTTAGAGTTAATTCTTTCCTGAAGAGCTCCTGTAAAAGCACAGTGGCATAGTTTTATCGAGGTTCTGTTTTACTGATGGTACATGATACAGAAGGGCCACATCACACATAGTGACGTTATGTGGCTGAATCCAGAGTCCAAGACTGTCCGTCACAGTCATAGTTTGACTCATCTTGACTCCAGTCGCAATTAGGCCTGGTGTGTAACAAACAGAGCCCTGACAAAGTCCTTCAAGACTGCCACAAAAAAATAGTTACAAGTACTTGCTCTGTGCCATGCCTCAGTATGTATCAGGTTCATTTTAAGATCCATTCAGAAAATGTCGAATTAGACAAAATATAAGAGCAACTGGGTCAAGAAAAGAGTGCAGTTTTATTGTGCTGTGGCTCTGTGAATTCATTTAATAGTTATGTCCCATCATATAGGTTATACCACGGCATGTACCCTTCTGACCCGTGACTGTTATGACTACCTGTAGAGTTAGCTGCTAAAAATAGATTCATTATTTTCTTCATAGTGGATTAAAAACTTGAGTCCCTGATTCTTTATTTGCTTTTGGCTCAGACAAGCTCCTGTAGACTCAGCAGACAGATTTTTATTAAGTTTGTGAATTGTGTAGCAGGTTTCTTTAAAAGGTAGTATGTGTGTAAAATTGAGCTAAGTGCTGCTTTCTGTTGCCAGAGTAATGGCAGCCATTTGTTGGTCTTAATGCTACAAAGGATTAGGTTGAGGTGTATCTTCTGCTTTCTTTTGTGCAAAATCTCTGTGAACCCAAATAAGCACATTAAGATAATTCAATTAAGTAGTTCATTTGGATACATAGATCAGAATTTTTCACATTTGTAGCTGCTCATTAATATGAATAATGGTAAACAGATCAGGAGCATCTGAATCAGATGGTTTAATATATTATAAAATTCACTGTAATCAGCAGTGAGTATAGAAGGTCATTCAAGTCCAAAAGACTATACATTACTCATTCTATTTAATATTTTAGGCAAAATAGCTTTTATGAATAATGCTAATAGATCTGATAAATCTCAAAGGATGTTGGAAAGGAAATTAAGTAATATATTGTTTTAATATGTGTAATGCATAATTGCTGCAAACTGTTGTAATTTTATTTTTTGTGGCTTCAGGTTAGCTTCAATATCTTTGTCTGTGTATATCAGCACAGATTGTAGAATCAATGTCAGTTATTTTGAATATATGTTCATGTTTTAATTTAATTTCTTTAAGCTTGTTGCTTACTCTGTTTTTATACGCTTCTGTATATTTATTGAACATTCTCTATCTTCCTATGAAACAGGTATTATTGAAACTGCAGATCGACTGGATCACGAGACTACTTCGCATTACTGGTTAACAGTTTATGCAACAGACCAAGGTGTTGTGCCTTTATCATCTTTCATTGAAATCTACATAGAAGTTGGGGATGTTAATGATAATGCTCCTCAGACCACAGAACCAGTTTATTACCCAGAGGTCATGGAAAACTCACCGAAAGATGTGTCTGTCATTCAGATTGAGGCATTTGATCCAGATTCTAGCTCAAGTGAAAAATTAACCTACAAGATTACAAGTGGAAATCCACAGGGATTCTTTTCAATAAACCCCAAAACCGGTAAGTGCAATACAGTGTTTTATTTTACACATGAATGAATCAATGTTTTTGCATAAATAGGTAAACTAGGCCAAATTAAGCTCTTTGTTTTAATGTTGTAACCGTGCTTTCAGTGGTTAGAATTAACCTGGTCTCTTGGGCTGTGCCCCTTGTGCCCCTTGTGCAACTTACACAAACAAAGACAAGAGGTTTTGAGAGTGGAACAGTTAGTTCAAAGTACTTGACATCCACATCATGCATGTCTTGGGATGGTTTACTTCAGAGCAGTTCTACTCTAGACCAGTCAATGCCCATTTGCTTTTGTAGTGCAGTAAATACACAGTAAAATTACATATTTTTAGCTTAGTTTCATCCAAACTGTTTCTAGCAGTCTATCTTCCAATTTTCATGCATAGTTGTTTTTTTTTGTTGTTGTTGTTGTTTGTTGTTTTTTTGGTTTTTTTTTAGTCAGGCTCTGCCCTCCCCCTTTCTTCCCCCCCCCAGGTATTGTTTGTCTAAGCAGTGCAAGCCATTTATTAACTGCAGACTCACTTGTCCCACAATCAAAAGGGACTGTCTTTGTAAGTAACTGTTGCTGTTGCAAGAAATATAAAATCTGGAAGATAATTTGCAGATGTGGTGGTTGTGTAATGAAAATAAAGAGTCTGAATTCAGTGGTGGTTTGGAAAGCTTCAGAAGAAACATACCAAGGTTTTATAAGGAAAGTACAAATACAAGAGAGCTTTCAGTAAGTGAATTAGAAATACTGAAATGTGTGGGGCAGAGAGACAGGAAACAAAGTATACAATCCTTTTTAACTGAAGCTGCACAGTGGTTTTGAAAACAGTGTGAGGGTTGCCTTCCATCCCTTGCTTCTGAATGAATGTAATAAAAATAGTACATATACCAGATGTTTTTTTCCACAGATCTTTCCTAATGGTAAAGGAGGGTTTGTTTTTAATTAAATAGTATTTTGCTGGGTTGAGCACAGCTTAGTTTTTCTTATATTACATTTATGTACTATTACACTGTACAAATTACAGGAGATGTTTCTGATACACTCAGCCAGAAATTTCTTCTCAGAATCGAGAGATTTTTATGCTAGAGGTGCTGTAGGGGTGTAAAAGAGTGTCTTTAATCTGTAACAAACCTAGTAAGTAGAAGGGGGCAATAGAAGCCTTATTCATGTAGCTCTTGCTTATTTGTGGAGGGACTTTCAGGGGATTTAAAGAAGCAAAATTTGGGTGACAAGTGCTTTGAAGGCTAGCTTGACAGTATGGCCTTCATTCTGTTTCATAGTTGTTTCAGCTCTGGGTGTGAAAAACTTGCCTGCTGTACCAGCTGTAATTGCTGTGTCAGCAAAGCTCTGAGTACAAACACAGGTAAATTATTTGGGTTATTTCTGACAATAGCTTCTTTGTCAGCATGTGCTGCATCTGCTAGTGAAGACATTGCCAAGAGGGACATAGGAAATAGTTACAGCAACAAAAGGTCTTTAGCACTGTTAAAGCCTGTACTTAAATACTATATTTATGGAAGCATTGAGTTTAGAACAGAGGCAGGCTAAAAAATAAAACAAGAAAAGTTCAGCAGCAAAGTCTTCTGAAGTGAATGCAAAAATTTTTGTGTTTTATTTCTGTTTGTATTTGCTTACACATGATGCAAACTGGAAAATTTCCTGCTCTTCTATCAGTTTCCTCACCCTTGCTGTTTTTGAAAAGCAGTATTTGCTTTTTATTTTGATATATCTTCTCAATCAGCAGTCTTGACAACAGTAGGAGTAAAATTGCCTGTGAGCTGGGTGGAAGGAACTGTGTAACTGCAGTCCTCAAATTACAAGTGAATATAAACTCTACCAATATTCATTTAGTCTTGAATAATTGGCTAAATAAAAATTTTGGTTGCTGTTTCATTATTTTTTCTGTAGCTCTTTTTCTCTTCCTCTATCCTCCTGTCCTTTCTTACTCCTCTCTGTCTTCTGTATCATTATGCAGCATTGTTCAAACTTGGTTTTAAAACAAGACACTTGCATGCCTCCCTTTCCTATGTTTTGAGATTAAGAAACATCTTTATTTCTATTTAATAGATAGAAAAATTAAGGCAGCAGGAGTTTGTTACTTGTTTGCAAACCAAGTTTGTGGTTTCCCACATCGGTGGCTTACTGCTGCTCTCATTTATATTAGAAAGGGAGCTTGAAGGAACTCAACACACTAGATAGTGAAGTGATAAGGAACACTTAATAGAAAGCTAATAAAGATTTTCTGTCAAGAGTTTTTTACCTGCCTTGATTGTATCATGCATACTGAATGAGCAAGCAGTGTGGTTTATATTTCAGAATATAAGCACTGAGAAGAGGAGAATCTCCTTCTGATTTACATTCA
>NW_008588943.1:34040-98779 GCF_000691845.1 Merops nubicus
GGAGAACTTTTTTTATGTAGTTAAAATTACAGGAATAAGTAAATTCATTGATGCTTATTACTGTTCAAATTGTAAGGCTAGAGAGACATCATAAACTTAGAGAGTAGGGGGAAAGAGGGAGGTGGGCAGAGAAGAGAAAGAAAACCTCTTTGGCTGGTTTCTGTTGTGTTCCTGGTGTGCACCCAAATAATTTCAATGAGTATTAAATAGCTATCTTATGTATATTGTTTCCCAGTTACATAGGATGCTGGATTTCATGCAATCTGATGGGCTGTCTTGTTTTTCCTTTACATGTTTGGTTTGAAACTGTCAATCTGCAGTAGACACTAACACCATGATGAAGATGAGTTTTGACTGACGTTGTCAGGTTCTTAACATCCCAAGTCTCTCTTTTATTAGAAATCAAATATGTTTAACCTGAATTGATCTTATTTGGGCTGAAAGCACTTTCACTAGGACTGGGATGTTAAGGAGTTCAAAAGTTGCTTTAAAAGACAATAGTTATTGTTGTAGCTATGACACAGTACATTGTCTCCCTTAATTAATTAAAATAGACCTCAACTGAAGAGTACATTTAACTACAATTAATGAGATAAATCCTGTCCTGTTTGCTTATGCAGGTATGTTACCCTTGTTGGACCTTGTGAGGCTATTGCACTGGAAGGTACTTGTTAAAGGACAGGAAACCTCCACAGGGCCCCAAGTTTCCCTTCCATCCAAAAGGGAGATAGGGCTAGAATACGAATCAAGTCTTTAACTGTATCCCACTGTAATGTTGAAGGTGACAGAGTAAGAGCTAGGTGTGTGACACGTTTGTTACCTTGGGCTCTGCAGCCCAAAGGTGAAATGAGGACTGTAATGGCACTCAGTCTGAGTCAAGGAAATCCTAGTGATGGGATTCTTAAAGTGTGTCATATTAAGGATATATTTCAGTATGTTATTTTCTGCTCTCTGGGTCAAGGATCCATCTTTTTCTGTCTCTTTATTGAATTAAACACTGTCATATTATGGTTTATGACTAGAATGACCACACAACAGTAATACAGTTTATAAATTACAGTTTATAAATAATAACAACTTACCTGTAAGTTATGCCAAGTAAAATTCTGCTTGCTTTTTTTTTTTTTTTTTTTTTCTTTTTTTAAGCAGCTAATTCACTACTAGAATCTTACAGGCTCCAAATTAAGATGTCTGTGTCTTTGTGCAATAATCCTGAATTTTTAGATGGTGAAACTGACTGACATAGACCTATGCACGATATAGGTCATCTTTCACAGAAAGAAGAGATTTCTTCTACAGGATCTGTTGATTGACTGATCTGTTTCTCAAAAATGCTACCAGCTGAAGTATTGTCTGTGTGTGTCTTAGAGTGATCTATCTGCTTTTGAGTATCCCCTTCAGAAAATCTTCACTGGCACTTAAAAACATCTTTCTTATTATAAATACTTACTTAATAAAATAAAACCAACTTAATTAAAGGAACATTTTATAAGTTTTGCTTTCCATACAGAAATGCTGCTTCACTTCTTGGAGCAGGATATGTAAAAGTACATCTCAGGACATTTGTAATCTTTTCTGATATACCTGGTATTTCATTAAAGCAAATGAAATATCACTTTCTTTAGTTTTGGCATTTCCATGTAATGAGAAAAACCTGCTGTACTCATCAGCTGGCCAGGTGGAATAAAAGCAGTTATAACAGTATTCACAGGAAAGAAATAGAGCAAAGACTGACTGCGCAACCTGCATGCTCAATCTGAGCACAACTGTAGACAAATATGTACTTTATGGTAACTATTTTGTAGCTGCTTAACTTTGTGCAAAACAGCTTGTAATTAAATACAGAATTAATTGACAAAACAGTACAGTTCTGAGATGTTTTAGTATATTTAGATGGAAAGAGTTGAAGGTGGCAGAATTTGATAGCTATTCAGAACATGCCCTGGGATTCTGGTTAATCTTCCCACTTAACCCTAGAGCTATTGCACTGAGGATCAGAAAAGATTTGAGCTTTTAGCAACACTCATGTAAAGCAAAGGATTATATAACAGTAAACAAGTTCTGGGTTTCGTGCTCTGGAGCTAACAATGTACAATGTTACTTCTGGTACGTTTAATAGTAGTTTAGTTTCATATGGGTGTGATTTATTTGCTTGTGAGTTATTCAGGTATTTTTCTTTTTATATTTCATAAGTACCTTGTAACAATGTCAAAGACTTTGAAACTTAATTATCAAAATACTTGTGGTTGCTAGTTTCCATATTTCATTGGATGAGTATGGTTTTAAGAAAGCAAAGAGATGGACCAAAAAATGGATGCTTTAGGGAATGAGTAATGAGATATGGCACTTAAGTGATTTAATTCTAGTCTAGTTGTAGGTCTAAAACATTTTGTATATCACTCTATGGTTGTATTTATGAATACAATTGAATAGTACATTATTTGAATTAAATTAATGAATATTTTTAAATGAACACAATCATATTGAGTGGGCAAATTTGTATTTTTTCCATCTTTGATTCATATTATAATACCTTAATTTTCTTATTGCTTTTGAGGACTAATGTTGAAAACATGACAGTTGATAGCAGGATTGCAGTAATTCTCAGTGGAACATGTGCTTAATATGGTATCTACTAATAATAGCTTATAATGCCATTGTATATAAATGTACATTTATGAAGTATTTATCAATTATGATTATATAAACTAGATTAATGATTTAGAAATGGATCTTTTAGTGCCAACTCAAGAGCGAATTACTGTATTCATTTTACTATGAGCTTTCAATCAAAACATGTGGTTTCTTTCTGTCTGTGACAGGAGAGTGGGACATGCATTAAATATGAGTTTTTTGCTGCACCCAGTAAGAATTGTGAAGGTGGTAAGCAAATTAGCTCTCCAATTTAAAACATATACTTACAGTTCCCCAGAGTGACATTGTCAACAAAATAATTTTTCTATTGCTTCCTGTGTTTTGTAGTTTTCTATTTTTCTTCTTGTGGGATTTCAAGGTTTATGACAAATTAGAAGAAAGATATTCACCTTTAACTGACCAACAATAGTGGCTCAACAAGTCATAGGTAAAACAGGGAAATTTAAAAGCCAAGCAGAACATTCTTAATTGCTGCAAATCTAGGGCCAGTAGACTGAACTCTATAAACAAAAGGAGCTCACTGAATTCTCCTAGGCTCCCTACTACTTTCCATGTCTTTGGAATAGTTTTGCCATGCCACAGTTTTAAAATACAACTTCTTCTCAATGACACAGGCTTTGTATAATTAATATCTCAAAGATTGCTGAGTTAAGGTTCCTAAAAGAAAGCTTTTACTACCTTGTAAGTGTCAGTAAGCACATTACAATGACAAAGATTGCGTTTGCATAATGAAAGGAGTTTCAGGTCTCATTAGTATTACTGAGCAAGGTACTAGAGTCCTAACCAGGTACCGTTTGGGGCTAGTGAAGACCTTTGTACATTTTCTTTTGTCACTCACTTGCCTGTGCATCAAGCAGGAAATAATCTCTGATCTTTTTGCCAAATTGGTGTGCTTATTCCCACTTCCCTAGGACTTGTGTTACATTTATTGTACCAACTAGATTTGACCTGAGGAAAAAAGAATTTGGATTGGGTAGCACATAACACTTTCTCTAGAAGCCATGCCCTACTTAAGAAATTTAAAACAATAATAACGAATGTGGCAGCGAGTTACTTCACTTTTCTCTATGGGACAGTTCTGAGTCAGATTCATAGAAATGCTCATTGCAAAAGTGTACCTTTCTATGTTTTTAATGAAACTTGATGTGAAAATTATGCATATTTCCAAAACATAGACTTAAGTTCATAACCAGGACAGGAGAATGACAAAATTAGTTTTGGGTGTTAATTTCCCTGTACTTCAGTTTTGCATGTATAAAATAGGAATAATTGTATCAGCTAATTGCTTGCAAGTGTTGTGAAGACATATTCATAATTATGAAGCATTTGGGTAATATCATGGGAATGCCATGGACATTCTTTGAGGAAGTAAGTAATCTTGTGGTGTAGGAGTTAGCCCATTGAGATTAGGCCTTTTTCACACATGGAATCCAGCAGAATCATAAAGTAATTCCCTGTTTCGGAACATACAGTATCCTGTGCTCCCAGTGAGGCTTCAGTATGTGCATCTTACTGCACACATACATAGTCAAGGTAAGATGAGGTGGCTATCTTGACTCTGGAATTTCCTAGTTTGAGTGACTAAAATCTGAAGATAAGTGCTTCTCTAGGATTTGGTGTTTTTTGACATAGTTTTTGCTTTTATTTGCTTTTTTTCCTATACTCTTTTTTGCTATCACAAGTTTTTGAAAGTACTTACACTAGATCGATCCTGTGACAATTTAGGATTGTGGCAGGTTTTGTTTCATAAATTATACCACATCTCAAAACATACTTTACAAAGTTAACGTCAACCTTCAAATTAACTGCTGATTCAAAGACGTTTTTATATGTGCAATCCCAAAATATTGTGCTGTTTTAATACAAGAAGTTTGTTCTATCAGTCAGCAGCATTTAAATTTTGCTAATGCTGAGTCTGTTGCTCTCACTACCTGTTAGTCTCTAGTAATCATTAGAGCTTTGTGAAGTTACACAGTTCTAATAGCTCATGGGCAAATCATCTGCCTCACGCGGTTTTATCCTTCTACACTGCTTGTAATCTTTAAAGCAGCATCTTTGTGTGTGTGTAATTTGGAGGCTGACTGAAGTGAAATAGGAAATGGGTATAGCTGCAAACAACTTCCATGGGTTTCCGATAACACTGGAGAATTACTTAGTGAGGAAATGCAGGGCCACACAGTAGTGTTAGCGTCATTTTAACAAAGGAAATCTTTGTTGTTTAACTACTTGTGGGTTTTAATCCCAATTGACCTAATATTCTAGAACTTGAATAAAACCACTATTACTACATTACACACTAATGTAATTTAAAGTTGAATAAAGACTCAAACACTGAAATTCTTCTTGTTCCTTATGTAGCTGGCAAACAACGCCAGGCTCAAAAAGTTTTCATTCATGTCACACAGCTCAAAGCATATGTAGGAGCTTCCATGTGCCTAATTGTTTACTTGTCACATGCATAGAAATAAAGTATTTGATTACAGTATCTCTAGAAGTTTTTTTTTTTTCCTTTATCTTTACAAAAAATGTGACCAGAATTAACCCAAATGTTGTAACAAAACCAAGGAGTTTGTTAAACTCCTGCAACCAGAGAGGATTATGTGAGTAGACAGATGTTTGTATAGACATAAATTTGAAAAGTGTTTAATTCCGCAAAAAGCTACTTTTATTTTCCACTTAAAACAATATTTAAAGCACTTGAAGTGCCATTAGACTAGTGGTTTTAAACACGATCTTCTGTGGAACTGAGAAAACAGGTTCATGTCAATGAAGTTTCTAATAACATCTTCACATCCACTCCACGGATTTAGAGATTTAGCACTTTGAAACTATAGGAAATTTGCTATAGTATAGGCAGCTGCTTGAAAAATTATTTGCAAACATTTATGTAGAGTTCTCTTCTTTTAAATTTTAGATGGTGGAGTTTGGGCTTTTTTTTTTTTTTCTCTTGTATCTCTGTGGAAAAAGAGAAGTAGTAGGAGCTGGGATGATAAATGGGAAGCATAGCTGTCTTCCCTTCTCCTTTTTCTGTCCCTGAAACTACATAAAAACTTAAGGTCATGCTCTGCATGATCTATGTTGTAAAGCATAACTTTAAGAGAAGCCAAGGTTTTCTTTGAATTTTCCCATATTCTGATGAAGAAATGATGATGGGAGTTAGACTTCCTCTTATAGCGTATGTTCTTTTGAGCTGGAATATATAACATGCAAAGTTACAATTCTAGTCAGGGGAGAGACGGTGATCAGATACTGTTATGAGCACTTGCATAGTACCACCTTCACACAGGCTTTCAAAGCTATCAGTCTTTCCTTGATAGGCTGAGTAGCGTGAGTTAATGGAGTTTGTGTGTATAACAACACTATAGCATTGCTATTGATTGATTTCCTATTAAGAGAAGATTACTCAGAATTAGTGCCCTGATTCATATCTAGCTTGGCTTGATTTTTGAGTGATGAAAAATAAAAGATCAATCCCAGAAAAATATAGTTCTGCATGAAGTAATAATCTGAGATTTTTCTATCTGAAAAATTCACAGTGGAGTCACAGTCAAAAAAGTAACTAGGAACTGGTTATACAACTTTTTGCCTTTTCTAGAGCTGAGGCGTGACCTTTGGCAGCAGTCTGTGGTCATCTTTTTCTTGAGTGTTTTATGGAAGTCTTTGCATACGGTTCAGTTACACAAGCAATTCCCTGTAAATCACATAAAATGTAGGAAATAACATGCAACAAACAAAGGGGAGGGGGGAACAAAAAGAAAAAAAAAAAATAGGAAAAAAGGCATCAGCATTGTATAGATCTCCAAATTCTCAAATAGAAACTAATATTTTGGAGTTTAGATATATAGGGAGTTGGGGGTCTCAAAGGAAAAACTTGTAATGGTATGGAAATATCCTAATATTTTTAGTGTCATTTGAACAACTTCCTACTTTTGTAAATACCTATGTCATCCATAAGCCATTCTTCACATTCAAGGGGAGAAGATAGTGAGGACAATTGTATCTAAAAGAGTTGTTATACTGTTACCTCAACTTCCCTTTCATATGAAAGATTTAAATGAGTAGTCAAAGATTTCAAGAATGTTATGAACCCTGAAATATCTCAAAGTGCTAAACTCTACCTCGTTTATCCATATACAAAGAACACCAGACTAAGGCAGTTCTTTTTTTTTCTTTTTTAAAGAAAATGAATTGTTTTTATTCATAGTATTAGATCATACCATGTGTTTTCTGTCATGCTACTCTTAGTTCTTGCCTCAGTTCCTTCAAGATAAAAAGTTTTACATCCAATGTCAGTGCTGTGATAAATGTTGAAAAATCCTTCACCAAATCATATTTTTAATTCCTCTCTTTTAAGTCTTTCAAAAACTTTATTTCAACAGCAGAAATGCAGTTCTGTTTGTCGGCTTTTTAAGGAGACACATTCATGAACTTGTCTACATTTTCAAATTTAGAAGACTGTATTTTCAAACGGGATGGCCAGTTCTGAAGTTGACAAAGCAAGACCAACCATCTCTTGCAACTTGATGAGCTTTCATAAGAAAATCCTCATTGCTGAAATTAATAAACTGTGAAATAAGCCACATAGAGACACACACCCCCAAAAAAGTGATGAACATTTGGAATGAGAATTTCCCCCTTCTATAAGCTGTATCTTCAAAATTGGGAGGGAGTGGATTTTGTCCATAGGTCAGTTAGCTAATTTCATGTCCATTCTTTACAAATTAGTTAAATATTATTTTTTACATTTTAAAATGTAATGTTAGTTAAATAAAATGTTGTGACTTTCTCAGTGATTTTGTCTGTCATGAATTAATTTTATCTAGATTAAAATGAACATTTCTAACCTTGAGCTATATTTTGTGTGGCTGCTTAGTCACCTGTTTCATTTCGGGTTTTTTGGTGACATCAATTACTTGTATGGTGTTGCAGTGGAATTATGAGCCATGTCTAAGTATGAAATAGTTCTGTTTTGTGCTGGTGGTATTTTATGACCTGTACACGTTTACTTCCAGTGGGTGGTCTCATTTGTCTTTGTGCAGATGGAGTCTTAGATCTGCTAAGATAACAGAGATGAAAAACCTCCTTCACAGTTTTCTTTCCAAGGTTTTTATAAGAGAGACCATATTTAAAATTAATACTTCTGTTTTCTGGCATCCTGTAGGGTTATTTGGAAACTTTTTTTTCAGAAGTTACCGCCTTTTTATAATCTATCTAAATACTAAGAAACTTTGACTAGACATCTTAATTTATTATTTCACTTAGAATATATCATTGTAATTTATCAGACAGTTTTAAACAGCTCTTCTTTGAAACAAACAAACAAAACAAAACAAACATCCAAGTGGTGACAAACTTTCTGCTTTTCCCCCATAATACATTTTTCTATTTTGTAGAACTTTATTAAATGCTAAGAACAGTTCAGTAATTTCTCATGTTACTTACAGTTGTTCTCAAACAATGCTGTCATTAATTATGTCCTGTAGTTGCAACCAAAACACTGTTTTGGAGCTAAAAAAGTGTCTTAGTGCAAACAGTTGAATCATATAAGAGAGTTTTGACATCAAGATGAATATGTTCGGTTAACTCAATGCAAAAAGTTCAAAACTATTAGCTGCTTGGCATTACACAGACAGTATTTACCAACTGTAAATAGCTTTATGAGCAGAATAAATTCCAAAGACTATTTTTTTTTCTTTGTGAAATTGTCATTCTCCATTAATCCACATGTGATTTGCAAGAGTTTTATGCTAGATTAATTGTGAAATCTACAAAACTAACTCAAAACTTAACTTCAATCCTTGAACAATTTGTTTTAAATATTTCTCTGAACTGATCATGATTTTTAAAAAATACTGACAACTCAGTGCTGGATACTGTAAGCCGAAAAATGTTTTTTCTTTGTTCGGGGGTGGGTATAAAAGCCAAGTTTGGAAAGGAATGTGGTGTTTCTTTTTTTTATTCAAGCATTATAAATGCAGTAAGGTTATGTCAGGTTTGAAAAAAATCTTTCAAGGTGTGAGATTTTATGGCAATAATTTTGTACTTAACTATTAGAGATGGTATGTCTCCAAATGAGATAATAAAGGGGAGTCATGAAGATCACGTTACTTAGAGTTAATTACTGAAGTTATTTGAGCTTTGAATCGGTGTGGCTTTAGTATGCCAGATGGTGCTGAAGGCAAGAATATTTTTTGCAGTGTAAGCAAAGAGATAACAAAAGTTTATTATAGTGTTCTGTTGATAGTAAGATCAAAGCTCATTCTGCAGGAAATTTATCATTACTTATTAGTTTTCTTTCAGTAATCACACTTGTGTTTTGTTTTCGATTCAAAATTAGCTCTACTTTTATTATATATTAAGTACAATTTTTTACGATTCTCATCTCATACTGCTTCTGACTTAAAATTCTGAGTTTTATCTTCTTGTGTATGAGAGAAACAAACTGGAAAAAAAATATTGACAATGAAGCTGAACACATTGTAAATATTTTCAAACACTTGGAATGCAGGATCTTAGACTTAGGCTTATTTGTCTAGTATAGCTATTTGGGAGTGTGTGATTATTTACATATTTCTTTTCCTTATTAGCCAAATAGTTTTACTAGTCAAAGAATAATTGCAGAAGCAGTTATGCCACTGTCTCTGTAAATCTGGACTGAAAATAATGTACTTTGTGACTAATTAGAGTATACAAAACTAGATGGTTTACTTTGTGCAGGATACATTTGAGCAGTTTTCTGTAATTATATGACCACTAATCACAGATTTTGTACTTAACTTGAAATCTAGTTGAAATTGAAGCCCTAGGGTGTTTATTGGATTGGATGGCTTAGTTGTTTATGTGAAGTGTTTTTTCCTCCTTATACCATACGTTAATAATCCTTGGTGGCTTGCTTGTCTTTGCACCCTGATTGCAATCACCAAAAATGATAAATGAGTACTCTGATGAGCAAATTCCAGGTCTTTATATCTGGATACTGTTAAAATAATTCAGGGAAGTGACTTTACTTCATATGTGCACCTTGCACTTACACTTTGTAGTAGCAGGATTGAGTAGTTAAATTGCTTGGTTACTGATTAACATGGTGACTGGTGGTATGAAATATCATAGGGTAAGGTAACTTTTTGACCCTATACACAAAGTTGACAGTCTGTCTTGGCAACAAGTAACAAACTCATAAACATTGATATTACTGTACTTCAATAAATGTCTAATGTGCTGAGAGAGGGACACCCCTATGTACCAGGCTGGTTATATCTGCAGTCATGCTATACTTAACAGAAAGGGAACACCAACTTCAGCACAGTGTACTGCAGTAGGTCTCCCTTTTAATTTTTCTCAACCTATCTATATAAGGTAGTGTAAATCATTTTTGTAGCATACGCTGATAATAAAAACTACTATCAGTGTAAAACTACTCTTTAAGCTCCAGAAGTCCACTTAAACTGCCTAGAAAAGAATGTTAAGCCACAGCCTGTGACCTGTGCTAGGCAGATGTGGCCTTTGTTTTACCTAAACAACTGTATGGCAAAAAAAGCAGTGTGGTTTAAGAGGCTAGAGAGAACAAGCAAGCAACAACATAATTCTGCAGCTAACAGGTAGAGTACTTGGCTAAGAGAGTGGAAAGAGGAACCTGGGCTCTTGATTTCTCTTTAAAAGTGGTAACATTTTTACAGTCTTTATTGAAGGAATAGAAATTATTGCTTTTAAATGTTTTACTTGAGCAGAAGAGCCATTTGCAGCCATTTAATGTGCTTGTAAATTATATTGCTAGTTTCTTTTGGGACTCCATGTTTACAGTCATTTTCAGCACTTGAAAATTACTGGTGACAATTCTGTAGCTGTTTTTATTGAGAACTGATAAGGTGCTTAAGACAAGGAGGAGTTTAGGAATGAAAAGCAAGTCAAATTGCTAAGGAACTGTAGGACTATGTAAACCAAAGCTGTTAGGTTCCTTTATGGTATGCTTTCTGCAGTGTGATAGCTGGGTAGGACTATGCTCAGCAGCCTGCCTTTGTGGTGCTGTATGACAATGGCACGCTGTCTAGCTTATGATGATAATCTATACATGACCAGTGAGACATGGAGTTTATATTTTTGTGAGCTGCAAAGCTGACATCTCTTCTTAAATCCCTCTGTTGTTACTTTTCATTGACGTTTTCATTAACCTGTTTATTTGCTTCAGCTGTGAAGTCTTGTCTTGGCTTACAGAAAAGACAAGCTTTGACTAGTCTTGCCAAAAAAACTTATCTGAACATCTCTAGAAATGAAATGTGGGCCTTTTCTGATGGTGACTGATTGTAATGTTAAGTTAGGTGTAAACTGTAGTTAACCTGAAATGAGTTGAAAGGAGAAATACTGAAAAAATGGTTGTTTTTCTGTGGCAGGGATGAAACAATCATGAATTATTGTGCTTATCAGTCATTTTGTCCGTATTTCAGAAAGTGCTGAGATATTGGAAGCGCTTCAAACCAATGTTAAAGAGATGTTCCTGACAGTGAGACTTGACACTTAATGCATTATCGGAGAAGTCTAGGACATGACTTGATCACACTAAGTACTTTCAGGAGGAGGAAACTGCTGATTCCAGTGGACTACTTAGTCTGTCAGACAAAAGAAAGATATATTCTGCTGTCTAGAAGAGAAAGCTCTCTTGAATTGGTTACAGTACCCTATTTCTTAAATGAGGATGATTAGTAGGAATTCCTGCCTTGATGTGCAACAGCATCGTTATCACTTGGAGACATAATTGGTCTTCAGCTTGCAGAGTGTATGCTGTAATTTGTCTGATGCTTTAGGGTTATGTTATGCAGTAGTCAAACTAAATTATCATTACAGCCAAATGTGAATTTAAAATCCATACTTTCTTCAACTCTTACACTGATTTATATATTAAGACCTTGTAAAAAAAAATACCAAGATAATTATTTTTAACATTCATTAGTAATTTGTCATTTTTGAGGTTTTAGTGGGGGAACAAGAGCATATGTAATAATATATTAGAAGTAAACTGATCTTTAAACTGGTGAAGTGCAAACTTCACAAACTGGTGAAACTAATGAAGTGCAGAGAAACCATTTCTGTTGAGTGGTTATGTGTTGTGTTCAACACAGAACACAGAAATCTCATCAACAAAGTGTGACACCCCATTTATATTTAATCCTAATATCTGGAATGTCTGTCGAATTTGGTGGTAAAAAAATGTTGTAACTGCTTTCCATATTTCCTTAAACCTTCAGTGCCAATGCATTTAAGGATCAGAGTAACTGCTTCTTTTCATACACTACAGTTCAAATGGTGTTAATGCATATCAAGCTTATCAATTCAAACTCACTGGAAGCATCTTGGGAGACTCGGTGTCCGCTTTAGTCTTTTGGATCACGGTGGGTTAGCTTTGGCTCACAGCCAAACTGCCACCCAGCTCCAGAACCTTCATCACCTCAAGCTGAATGTGCAGTTGGAGAGCCTGTGTATATTTGTGAAAGCATAACTGTGTGCATTTGTAGATATGCCTGTGGTAGGGAATGCATGATGTATACACATGCAAGACAAAAATTTTGAGCCTTCCTTTATTACAAAGACCACTTTTTTTGATGCTAGTTCTTTCATCACTGAGATCATCCATGCCTTAAAGATGGCTAATAGCATGGAATTAACATTCTTAACATGGTGCCCGCGTAATGTTTTGTGGTTTTTAAAAGAGATTATTATTTCAGCATTAAATGGAAGTTGTTGTTGCTGTGCTGTTTTTTGGATACAGAGGTAATGTTATGTAGACAGACACTGAGATGAAAGCTCATATGGGAAAAAATAAATCCCTGCTAACGTGAGCTCCCTTGTGCTATTTTGTGTTCCAAATGTAGCAGTTTTATTTACATTTACCTAATTGAATGCTGTAGTTGCATTTTTTTTGTCTGTTTTAATACTTAGAAATCTGAAATAAATTTTATTTGACTACAGTTGTAACTATTTTGATTTTTCAGTAGACCTCAAATAGTCAGCAGATATCCCCAGGGTGCAAACTCGAAGGAGGAAGGAAGGGAGAATACAACTGTGTGTTACCTGGTGTGAGGTTTTTATTTTGGTTTTGTTATTGATGTTTATAGTTAGTTTCAGTTCATTACGGTACCTTCCCAGCTAGTGAGGCAGAAGAGCTGTAGTTTATCCAAAATCTTTCTCAATTGCTAAGCTGCTGTTTTAAAATGTTCCTGATGAGGTGAGTTTTGAAACATTACTGAATAGAAGAATTGTACCAATTCACGAGAGATACCATTTGCTCGTCATTATCTCAGACGTGTTTGTTATAAACTTGTGTTTTCTCAAGGATGCTTGACCCATCTTGCCATGGTGTGCATTGATTTCCAGGTGGAACAATAGTTAGTGATGTGAATTGCTGGAGCTCATTATTCCTGTTGGTTTTATAAGAGGCAGAAGGGAAACAGGAAAGTATGTCTGTAAAATGATGCTCTGTGAGCCAGTTTTGCTTCAAAAATGAATGCTTTGTCACAGTGATCTGTTTCTCACACATGCTGTCATTTCTCTCATTCAGCAGTGAACAGATTTTCCTCATCGTTAATAGTTTAAAAACTGATTATGTTACAGACTTCTTCAGAGATTAATTGAAATCATCTTTTACCCATCACGTCTATGATGATGCGGTGTGTGAAAAGGTGTGGTTATTCTTTTATTTGTGTAGAGGGAGGGGCACAGCAGTGAGATCTCCAGAACTGTTACAGAAAAGAGAGGGAGCTCAGTCTAAGAAGATTGGGAACTTTTGTTT
Organism: Merops nubicus; assembly: GCF_000691845.1. Classification (NCBI taxonomy): domain Eukaryota; kingdom Metazoa; phylum Chordata; class Aves; order Coraciiformes; family Meropidae; genus Merops; species Merops nubicus. Next base: position 47,476 of record NW_008588943.1, read on the forward strand.
TCAGTAGAAAGAGCAGAGTGATGCTCTTATTGCAGGGAGCTGACTTACATTAGGTCCACAGATGCACTCAGCCCTCTTAAGGGACAGTCACAAAAGCCACACTGCAAAGCCACACTGCGTAGGAGCACTTGGCCTTATCATCGTGGCCTTAGTTCAGAAAAGCTCTTCAACAACTGGTGAAATCTGTCGATACAGCAGTAAGCATTTTGCAATATAGAAAAAGTGGAAAAAAATTAGTGATTGCCGTAGTCAAACCTTTTACAGTCTTAAGCTGTAGTGAATTGATATTGCAGTGACTTGTGAAGCTGAATTTTCACTTAGGAAAGTGGATAGCAGCAAAGAGTTAAATAAAAAGAATGTCATGCATGTGTATGTGATTCTAAATCCAGAAGTGTTACACATCCTTTGTTGGCATTAGTTTCTGCTGAATATACAGGATATATATGGTGAAGACTAAACCCCTCTGTTATTGGTCTGAAGTGTTTTAACAGAAGTGTGGCATGGTTGGTTGAAAAGACTGGAACTTTTAACAGATGAAAGCACACATATTTAGCTTTTTCCACATATTTGTCTGCATACTTATTTGAGCTGTACTGACCCGCTTCATTAACAGAACTCTTGTCTAGAATTAGACTTTCTTTAACAAACTTTAGTATGTAGAGTAGTGGTACATGGTAAAATTCTGTCTGGAGTGCTTGCACAAAGGCATTTGTGGCGTGGGTTTGTTTTTCGTTGAATTTGTTTTTGTTTTTTCCCTCAAAAACATTAGATGGTCTTAATGGCTCTTGATGGGGAAAAAGTAGATAGGAAACTGTTAAAAGGTGCCATCTTTCTGTTCTCATGTATTAGCAGTTCTCTACTTGCTGCTACTGGGAGAGATGGAATCTAGTATTGTGATTACTGAATACTCAGAGAAATATAAGCATAATGAGATATTTCTGCTGGAATTACTTTATTCTTCCTGTGCTTTTTGAGATCCTCCCCACCCTCAACCCAGCTATTCAACAGCCAAGTCCTTTAGTGGCTATGCTAAAATTGACCCTTTTCCCTTGCAACTGTGATGAGTCTCAGGGCATTAATGCTTCATGGCAGGGCTGGTGCTGGCTTCCTCCAAAGGTACTCATAGAAGGAGGTATTTAGGAGAGCTTGTGTTTCTTGAAGTCACCTTCCCTTTGCTCAAGGGAAAAAAAAAAATTGGCTTTGCTGTTTGCTCACTTCCAATTAACAGTTCTGTGACAAGGTGTGGCTTGACTAGCCTTAGCCAAGAATTTAGGAGAAAGCTTGGTTTAGCATAGGTGACAGTATTTTCAGTTGTCATTGTTCACAGCCCTGTAATCTCTATAAGAATATATTACCTCAAGGAAGTTAATACAGAGCTGACACGCTTTTTTTTTCTTTTCTAAATCCACAGTACTTATGCAATGTTTTGTTTTGTTTTGTTTTTTTTTAATTTTCATTCCCACTTTTTTTGTAAGGACAATTACTTCATAAGACCAAAAAGTGTATCCAATCAATAACGTACATATCTTCTATGTGCTGTAAGAGCATAAGAAGATAAAGTAGGAGAAGACAGTGGATCTTTATGTCTAGAATACTAGGTATATAAATCGATTTGCTACAACAGCAAGCCAAATTGCTGGAAAAACAAGGGCAGATTTGACTGTAATTGGAACAGCCATTATTTCCACTATCTGTTTTTTGAAGAATAGCAGTTTGAACATTTGACAGCTCTAATATTGCCTTGTATAGGTTCTGTTCATAGTCTTTAGTATAGGTTCTCTGTTTTGTTGGTACATGTAGACTGCACAACCATATTTTTCCAAGGTCAGGTTAGACAGAACTCAGATTTAGTTAACCTGATTTAGTTAAAAGATGTTTCTGCTCTCTGCAGAATCTAGTCTAGGAGGACTAGATGACCTTTAAAGGTCCCCTCCAACCCAAACCATTCTGTGATTCTAGGAGCACTGAGTAGCTACACACTGGTAGCATACAGTTCTGTTTCTTTTCCCCTGTCCTTAAGTGAAATTGAAAACTTTATTGCTCTTTTTACTTACATGCTCTATTTTTTATTGTCAGCTGTGACACAAAATTTAAGGCTTTTCTATTGTACCACATCAACCTTGAAGACTTAATGGGTAATTGCATCCCTGTTTTTCAGTTTGACAATTAAGGATCAAGATGGCAGTGCTTTCCTGACACTGTAAAAAGCTGGGAGAGTAGGATAAAAGGCCTCATAACACTGCAGTGTCTTCTGTATGTAGCATATACTGAACTCCTGCTTCATGGCATGTGGGATGATTTGGCTAGTAGTGGCTTAAGTTGGGCAAATCCAAATTTTGGTGTTTGCTTCATGAAAAGCCAGGTTGGGTCTAGCAGGGTTTACTAGCACAGGCTCAGTGCGATGTGAATACAGTGACGGTGTTTGTGGGTCAGCCTGTACCTGCAAACACATTAACAGCTTCTGTGCAGCAAAAAAGACTGATTTATCCCTTGGGTAGATCCAAGGTGTGGTTAACCCACACCACAGCAAGCCATTCAACTATAACTGAGAGCTGACTGAGTTTACTTTTCATGAAAGTCAGTACTTAAAATTTTGAAGCCGCTGTTAGGGAGAAATAATTCAAATAAGATCCTTTTGCGCTTAGATTTCACTGTCATTTTGTCACCTCTCACTTTTTGCTTTTCTTTGTCTAAAGAAAAACTGGTCATGCCTTCCTCTTGCATCTAAGGTCTATCAAACTCTTGCAACAAAATCTAACATCACAGGTCAAAACCTTATGCTCATTCACTACTTTTGCCAACAGAAACTGACTCTTTGTCATTGCCAAATGAGGCCAACACACACACAAAGTACTCTGGTTTCCACCATTAACACATCTTTTCAGGTCATCCTTTTACTGTTGTTATCACTGAAAATAAAATAGATATGTCTCTCACAGAGATTAGTAATTATTCAAATGATGAGTGTAAGCACTCTTTGAATAAGGCTTATGAACACCCTCTGAAATCAAGACTTCATGTGAGAAAATTATATACATTACTCCTGTCAGAAGCATGACATGCACAAAAGTGCTGGAAAATTGAACTGTGTCTTGTCTTACGGGCTACAACAGCTTAGCTTTTAGAATGTTTTCACAGCCCTTCAGGACTGAAAAACCTTCACCCCCTTCCCTTAATGAGAGCATGAGTTATGCAAAAATAGAGGAAACAGCCTAAGAAGAAATTGAGATCGGGTATATCAGTAACTACTGATTTAACCTAACCTTTGTTCAGATTATTTTCCTTTTATGTTTATTTATTTGAAATATCTGATTAATTATCCTTTTATGTTTACAGGCCTAATTACAACCACATCTAGAAAACTAGATCGAGAGCAGCAAGGAGAGCACATACTGGAGGTAAATAATTTCTTTAGTACTCTATCAAACAGTGATTTTAAGTTCATTTCTCTTTTACAAAGAATGAAGTTTGCCATACTTGATTACTATATGAAGAATTTAGGGAGCTGTATTTCAGAAGTAATTTGTTTTGCTGTTCATTATATTGCAGTGCAGAAAACTACCTATCTTATAAAAACTTTTGGGACTTTTTCCTAAGAAAAGAGTTAAGGTGATTTTTTTCTTATTTTATATCTGTAAACCAAGATTTTCTTTCAAACAATATAAAGTCATGATTGCTAAAAGGAGGAGTATGATCCCTTTTTTTTTTCTCTTGAATTTGATTATTGGAATAGCTATTTCAGCCTGCCTTCTGCTGAATATAGATCTCTGAAAAAAAGTGCAGAATCTTTTTTAACCATTGAAAATACAGTTTGTGAGTAGAACTTTTTCTGCATAACATTTATCAATCACATAAGTAGATGAACTGCAAAATGTGCATTACAGAGTGAGAGTGCAAAAGCATGAAATTAATTATGTAGTTCTTTAATTATGTAGTTCTTTTATTTAACTGATTTCATGGAATGTATGTAACAGCTATTCTCATTCTCTGTCATACAACATGGGAAAAAAAACCATGTAGACAACTGTGAGCCTTCTAATTTCACAGTGTTGTCATGCCATGTGGCAGCATTGTACTTCACCTGCAATGAAGACTTAATATTCACAGTGATACTTATATACTAATATTTTTCTTTAACCTTTATTGTTCCTCTCCTTCTGGGTGATGGATAAAAGACTGCAATGTGAGTCAGCAAAACTAACAGCAAGTCTGGAGTTAATCAAAACTTCTGAAATCTGTAGAAAGGTTTTCTAATACAAATGCAGGGACTGCATAGACTTGGAGGTGAATGTGTTCTTTGATAGCACAAACTGTCCTTTTGCAGAACTCCAGTGTACACGCAGTCTTCCTGGCCCCTTTTTTCTTTAGTGCATTGCAAGCTGGATTAATGCAGCTGTTGGACCAAATTGATTTTTGTATCAGCTTTGGAAGGAGCTCTTTGCACCTAAGTAGCAATAAGACGTAATTTCCTCTGGGGTGTGTTTCTCTTAGTAGTAGTAGCAAAGTTATGTGGCAAATCTGATTTAGTACTAGACATGTTATTTCTGGAAATGATAAAGTCATCATAGTACTTTTTTTTTAATATTCCCTCCTCAAATTTGTTTCTGCCAGTTTCCCAAAGCATTTCATGTCACTTATCTTATTTCTTGACCATTGCTATGCATATGGGTTGTAAAATTGGTATCTCGTGACTTTTACTTCTATGAATATTGTACTGGGTTTTGTGTTAGATTTATACAATAAATAAAATAAGCTATGGATTGTTCTCTGACTCTGAAGCCACCTGGCACTGTATGGCTTGGATTGCTTATACCTTACCCCTGGAACAGGGTGGCCACACCAAAGCTGCCTGTTGCGAATGGTGCCTGATTTCTGTGAACTCTCGGGCTGCAGCTGGGTAATGTGTGGTAGTGTCCTACTCGTTCTGAGCCAAAACACGTGCCAGGCATCCCAGTGGCAGTGTAATGTTATGGGCAGTTGTCTGCTAGCAGTCATGCCTGCTAATTAAGTGTAAATTCTAACAAGATAACATGCGAAGAACTCGGTTGGTTTTTTTTCCCCTTAAAATTACAGTATCACACAATGGTACATAAATTTGGATTTCAGCACTGTCTATAAAGATAGGAGATTAAGCCAGTTGCTCTTTAGTTTGAAATAGGTGTTATTACCTCCTGATATAGTTTATTATAATACTTCATGCTTTTGTTTTGAATCCCAGCTGGTTGTTAAAATTTTAAATAAAGGTCTGTGAAGTATCAAATGGAAGAACTCTCAACTGTAGAACCAGCATGACAGACAGCATGGCCCACTGTAGCAGTTTTCCCATTTGTTGGTTTTATGTTTACAACTTTGAAAATAGGTTGGAAAGAAACCCAGAAATGCATGGAATGGTGAGCAGTATTATGAGCCAAGTGCTGAGCATCTGGCTAATTAATTGAGCATTGAAATGTTGACCCAGATGGGTTGGTGGGCTTATTCCTTGTTTTCTGTTAAATTTGATCCTTCATTGCACTCCTGCTCACATAATAGTAATTACTGTGCCTCACACTTTTATTCCCAGGTTTTAACTATTTTCTGAGTGTCAACTGGCACTTTTTAAATGCAGTTATTTTATGTTAGTTCATGTTGTTCTCTAATATGTTAGTATTCAGTTTATGTCAGTAAATGCCTTCAAAAGTGGTATTCCATTAAAATCAAACTAGATTTTCCTCAAATATGCTTTTTTTTTCTGCTTGACTCAGAGCAATGCTAATTTTCTGTTAACATACAAGTTATTCTATCGCCTTTGGAATTTCCTCTTTGGGGATAGGTTTTAGATTGGTGTGTTTGTTTATTTGTTTTTTCTCTTGCAAACTGAAAAGATGTGTGGTGGTGTTCCATTGCAAGTACTACAGGAAACAGATATTCGTGGATGTGGAAATCTTAACATACGTTAGAGGCAAATGTGAATATTTGCATTTCATGTTGCATTTCATGTGTTTTGTTGTGGTTAATCATGTATTTCCTTTTTTTTTTTTTTTCCTGAAATAGATGAGAGGGGGAAAGAGAAAATCTGACCATAATGAAATCATAGAATAATTTGAGCGGCAAGGGACCTTAAAGATCATCTAGTTCTAATCCCACTCTCATAGGCAGGGAGCTGTTCCACTAGATGAGGTTGCTCAAAGCCCTGTCCGACCTGGCCTTGAACGCTTCCAGGGAGGGGACTTCTACAGCTTCTCTGGGCAACCTGTGCCTCACCTCACAGTAAAGAATGTCTTCCTAGTATCTAATCTAAATCCCCTCTTTCAGTTTAAAACCATTACCCCATGTCCTGTTGTTACAATCCCTTATAAAGAGTCCCTCCCCGTGTTTCCTGTAGGCCCCAATGAAGCACTGAAAGGCCGCTATAAGGTCTCCCTGGAGCCTTTACTCCTTCAGGCTGAGCAACCCCAATTCTGTCAGCCTGTCTTCATAGGGGCGGTGTTCCAGCCCTCTGATCAGCTTCATGGCCTTTCTCTGGACCCACTCTTCAGAAACTGAGGTTTAGCTAAACTGCTAGAGGTCAGGTAATACTGTTATTCCTGAAGAATTTCTATTTGTTTGAAATGATTTGTGTAATAGCAGCTAAACTCTCCCCTGAAAACACCTGACATCTGTCTGAGCCCCTTGGCTTCTATTTGGGTGGCAGGGTGAAGCCAGAAAATGATGGGCATGGTTCTATAACTGTTCTGCTAACTGAACTCTTGCAGGAAGCAAGAACATACAGCCCCTATCTTTTTCCTCTATGAAACAAGTGCTAAAATAATTTACATATGCTCATGTTTAACTCCTTATTAATCCATAAGGGATTAAACATGTGAGAGTTAGGGTAATAAAGTAATATTCTTATAAATGAACTTTTTCCATCAGTTTGATCATTTTCCAGTAGATAAATTTGTCTCTTTTTTCTGACTTCAAATTAACATGTCTTATTATATTTTTGTTCACTATCTGTGCAATTAACATCAGATTAGTCCTAAAATTAATATTATGGAAGGTTTCATACTAATTTCCTGGCTTTTTAGTAGAAATTTTCACTATTGCTGGAAGAATAGTCTTGGATTTATTTCCCATTTCATTTAGTCCATGGAAATAAATTGTTGTGTGTCGTCCTTAAAAAGCAATTTTTTTTAAGCTCCTTTCAAACAAGATAGTGATTTTATGCCGTAAAATATAGGAGCTTTTTAGTGTATAGGCCTGTCAAATGGTGAAATCTATATTCTTAGGATTTGCAACTTTTGAGGTGTAAAATCAAACAAATTGAAAACTTGTAAGGAAACACTAGGCTGAAAGTATATGAACACATTATTACAGTGAAGGTGTTACCAGTGATACTGTACTTGTGTGCTGTTCCTATACTCAGTATTTCAGGTACAATGCTGCAAAATAGTGAAATAAATTTAATGTGTATCTATCAACTCCTACAAGCCATACTTCAGTCATCAAAATATTAAGATAATAGCTGAATAAACTTTTGTAGTACCTTTTGTAAATATTCACCAAATAGCTTTACAAAATGGTCTTTATGTAAGTGAAGATAGACAATTACTTGACAGTTATAGCAAGCAGTTGTAGGAAAATCTGATTTAAGAAGAGCATTGCTGGAAGAACAATGTTTGAATTGTGCACTATGTCCTTTTTTTTAAAACAGGTAACGGTAACAGATAATGGTATTCCTGCAAAATCAACAATTGCACGGGTGATCGTGAAGGTCTTGGATGAGAATGACAATAAGCCTCAGTTCTTGCAGAAGTTCTACAAAATTCGGCTTCCAGAGCGTGGGAAGCCGGAACGAGAGAGAACTGCCAGGAGAGAGCCCATCTATCGAGTCATTGCCACAGATAAAGATGAAGGCCCCAATGCAGAGATCTCTTACAGCATTGAAGATGGTGATGAACATGGCAAATTCTTTATTGAACCAAAAACTGGAGTGGTTTCATCAAAGAAATTTTCTGCAGCAAGGGACTATGATATCCTTTCAGTGAGTCAAAAATCTTGTATATCACCATGAGGTGTTCTTGTGTTCGTGTTCTCATCACTTCTTATTAACTAGCTGGCAGATGAGTGCAGTACCTGAAAGAAGAAAGCTTGAGCGTATCCAGAAGTATCATTTTGTGGGTTGGTTTGGGTTTTGTTGTTTGTTTGGTGGATTTGTTTGGGTTTTGTTGTTGTTGTTAAAGGTTGTTTTCAGATTTTGTACTGAGGAAATGAATCAAGAAGCTGCTGTTCTTTTCCAGAACTTGATAGATAATGAGCACAATGAGGGAACATATAAACAAATCAGTTTGACGCTCTTTCAGTAAGAAAACAAAAGTGAATTTTAGCAATTTGTGCTGGTGTCATGTGCCGCATACTTTTTATCCATTTGCTTCCCAGATAACAAAGGGCAAGCCTTTGAGAGACATTTAACCTTTTTTGATATGTCTCACACAAGCAAACATGCTTGGAGCTTATTACTTCTTTTCCATTTCTGTGACATAATGATTTCTGTGGTGCTGTAGCCTAAAAGATGTGTCTGTTTCACAGATTAAAGCTGTCGATAATGGCCGTCCACAAAAATCATCAACTACACGACTTCACATAGAATGGATTCCAAAGCCTGTTCCATCAACAGAGCCTATTTATTTTGAGGAAGCATTTTTTTCTTTTACGGTAATGGAAAGTGACTCAGTTGCTCACATGATTGGTGTAATAGCTGTTGAACCTCTTGGGACACCACTTTGGTTTGACATAACGGGTAAGGATGCCTTAAGGGCTTTTATTATTAGAAACAAATGCATAGAGTCTGAGATACTAGAGGGCTTATTGCAGCTTGGTTCATTAATTGCTCTTCTAAATAATGCAAAGTTGTGGTGTTCTTTAGCTGTAGACACATTTTTTCTTTATTTCATTATAAATCAAAATGACTTAAATTTTTATCAGTGCCACTGTATACCAAACATCAAAATTAGACTGCAGAATACCTGCTGTGTTGCAGTTTTGGAAATGACTTGTGAATATTGTGTCAGTGAAATTAATAGGGAGAGAAATAAAAAGGCCAGCTTTCTGCAAATCAGGGTAGTATACCCAAAGAGAGATTACACTGTTTGCCTTGATTTCTTGTCCTCTAGGCTGCTTCTCAGTTTGCTGTCCCTTGATTTAGTAATAAAACAAAAGCTTGCAATATTCCTAACCCCAGCAAACTTCTTCCTGTACATGTTCTTGCTACTATAACATACTTTAACCTCTGCCATTGAAAGGGGAATTCTAATCAGTAATATGGCTATACTTTGCTGTGGTGACAAAATGAATAGTAGTTTTTAGATGTACTCACTTACCCTATGAGCACCAGGATTACGCAGAGTGTTAACTGTATAGCCAGTACTAAAACCAGGTTATGTCATTGTTACATGCTTTAGAATCAACAAGAATAGCACGACCTTGTTTCAGGAGAGGTTATCTTGTAGTAAACTATTTCTGGTCTTAAGATAGCTCTGTCAGACAGATTTTTCAGCCACAGTCACAAAAGGGAGAAGAGTGTTTTTCAACTTGATTACTAATGAAAATTTTAGCCATGATTATGGTGTTAAGTCGTTGGGGAAAGGTTTGGTTTGTGGTTGGGTTGGTTTGTGTTTTTTGGTTGGTTTGTTTGTTTTTCTCAAAAATGTAATTATTTTATAGCTCTGGTTTGCTGGTATGCATTTCCTAAGGAAGGCTGAGAACAGCAACAGTTAAAAACAAAGTTTGTAAAACTGATACATGTAGTAGGAATATATTAATGCCAAATACTTGAGTTCATTCTCAAAAACCTTCCGAGTACATGAAACCAGACACAACTCTTCCCTAAATGCATGCTTCATGCATGAACAACCTGTGATGATATCAATAATCATTGCTAATATATTAAATATTTGCATGGAAGTTTTTTCAATGGCTCTTCTGAATATATTCTGGGAGAAAAAAAAAAAAAAATAGTTTCTGTCCAACTAGATCATAGTTAAAAGGTGTTTACATTTAGACAAGCCAAGGCATTAGAGATCTCTACAACTATGAGGAGAGGGATTAAAGAGTTCAGGGTGCCTTCTTGCATTCTCACAGGGGCAAAGCTTTGCATTAGAGATATTTTGGAAAGGAGGCTGCTCTTTTACTGTTCTCCTAAACATATACACCCATAGACATTGGAGTAGAAAAGCAGAAACTATACAAATAACTTAATTAAGCAGGAGAGAAGGTTCCATCCTCTCCAATTCAAACAGGGTTATTCAGTCAACTGCAAACAAGTATCAGTAGACCAAAAAGAGACTGTTAAAGGAAGGGTTAAGAAAGGGATATTGTCAGAAAAAGATGAGTGGTACAGGTAGATGAGAGTAGATAGAGGTCTCAGGGAGCTTGAGAGTTTCCACTGAGTACAGCCATGGCATTGACTGGGGTGTTTTATTAGCAAAATGCGTTAATTAGTTTGGGGAAGTCCTTTTCTATTGTTCTTTTTAGTTTGCTTCAACTACTCTGCACTCTGAATGCTGTACGTCCAAATAGAATTATGGTGATAGTATTATTTTGATTTGCTCCTTCCACGCATGCAGCACAGTTTTTGGACATTTACAGATTTTTATTGTGTGCTTAATGCAGAAAATAATTGTTTTCATGCTATTTTTAGAAAGACATATATAGAAAGCTCCAAGGGGAAAGAGCAGAACTTGTCCATGCACTGTAAAATAAGCCATTCTATTTTGACTGTTTTCTAAGTAAAAGTGTTTTGGAAAAATTGATACGTGATCATATTGTGAAGTTAGAGGCTACTCTTACAGGTGGTCACTTTACTGCCCTCTTATACTGTTTCTAATAGCATGAATTAATTTGATTGACAGCTTTCCTTTGTGTTCTGTGCTTGCTTTCCATGCTTTCTTTCTTTTTGGCTGAGCCAGGAGACAAGCTTGCTAGTGAAGTATTTTACATCTTTCAGATGGCTTGTGACCTGAACTGTACAGCAGAAGGTATCTGCTGAGATCACATAATTTATTACCAGATTATGAGATCTGAAATGAAAGCGTACATTTGTAAAATATTTATTTTATTAACCCTTCGGAAATCAAAGTGCTCACAGTTGCATTTGTGACAGGTTCGTTTTTGTTTTGTTTTGTCATCATTACATTTATACAGCACCAATTCAGAGCACCTGGTTTTGGCTTTGGCCAGAACTGTTGCTGTTACATGTTCAGTGTACCAGCTGCAGAAGTTTGGGTTGAGTTCTGCTTCAGCGGATTGCCAGATATCACCACTCCTACAAAAACTAGGCAAGACCTTTGTGATTACCTTGATAAGGAAGGGGAAAAAAAAAGTTGATTAGAAAGTTTGCCCTTGTATCAGGGAAACCAAATGAACAGATTCGTACCCATTCACCCTGCTCTTCCATTAAAGTGGAGATGACTTCATTGAGCCATCTGAGAAAATGGTGTTGCATGCCAGCTATAAAGAAAAGCCAGAGACTCGTTTTCTGAATGTGACTTCTTGCACAAACACAAAGCCCAATAAAAAAAAAATTCATGTCCACTTGTTAAAATAAACCCCAAAATCTGAACAAAAGTGCAAACACCAAAGAAAAGCTGCTGCCTTTCATTCTGTCCGGTTGATATCCATTTGTGTGATTCACAAGCTGCTGCTGGGCCCCTAAGAGGAGCTGGCTTCCACTGAAACTAGAAAAATTGCTTCATCTTTGTCATGAACAAATGTCTTAAATCCAGGGAAGCAGAATCCAGCCCATCTTTCCTAAACTGATATGTCTGTCGTGCAATGGAACCTTCTAAAGGTGACATCCTTTTTACATGTGAATGGGGGCCCATTTCAGTATTTACTGTTCTTTCTTTAAGTACAAATTTTTCATTTTTGGAACTTCATTGTCTCTACTTCTAGCCTGGGCTTTTCATAAAAGGCGTTTAGTGATTTCCAAAACGTAGCATGTAAAAACATTTAAAAAAAAAATAAAAAAAGGAACTGAGATGATAGCTGAGTGCTATCCTTGCTAAAATATAACCAGAAAAACACATGCACAAATTAGGAGAAATTGGTTTGCCCTATCTAGCACTGTTGACCAAAATAAAAATTGATTCCTTCAATTTAGGCAGTTTATTGAGAGGTCTAAAGCAACTGTAGTTAAATGGCAGTATCTATCATTGCTAACAATATTTGGACTTAATGGACGTTGTATTCTCATGACAGTCTGCTCAGGGTAGCATGATGAAGATCAATTAAATGTTTAAACAACTTAGTGTAGCTATTGATCTGCACAGTTATTTAACTATATTTCAAAGGGTAATTTGATAGTTTCACAAGGGAAGTTAAGATAATTTGCTTCAGAAAAAGAGCGTGGCTGTATTTAAACATTGGGCATTTAAACATTTAGCACTCATCAGAGTCCTGCTTATCTCAGTAGGAGTTAGACAGTGAATTCTTTAGATACTCAGAATTGAGATGAGAATCCTTTGGAGGTACTGTAGCCTTTTCAGCCTTACCTGTAGCCATATACAAGTACAGAAATTTGTACTCTGATCCAAAAAACACAAATTTGACTTTATGTCTGATTTTGAATTTTTATTTATTGATACAAAGTATGTCTTTCACTAATTAGCCGACAGTTTGCACAAAAGAAACTATCATATTTCACCTAGTAATTCTCAGTTTCCTTGTAATTGGAATCTTTAAATTTTGGTTAAAAAAAAAAGTAGAGAATCTTGCTAAGAATCTATCTAACTTTTCATGAAGCAGACAAATCAGCTTTGTCCAAAATGAATCAGTTTTAAATATCTGTAAGTAGCAGCATATCACATTACCAGGAAAAAAAAAAACAAAAAAAAAACCAAAAAAAACCTAATGTTTAAAATAAGTGTGTGTATATATGTGCATATAATTCCACCTTCATTAAGCATATGAAGACAGAACATGGTCATAAATTAAAACAGTGAAACTGTGCTGTGTTTTATGAACTTCTCCCTCTCCCAATTTCCTGAACAAGGTGGCAACTACGACAGTCGATTTGATGTGGAAAAGGGCACTGGAACTATCATTGTTGCTAGACCTCTTGATGCAGAACAGAAATCAAATTACAACTTGACAGTAGAGGCAACAGATGGAACCAGATCTATCAGCACTCAGGTAATGGAGTTTCTAATGAAGTGCTTATAGAAGGAATTTGTATCTGAGGAATGGGGAAGGTGTTGCATTCTCTCCTAACCGTGGTTTGGGGTTTTTAGTGTGGTTGTTTTTTCCTTCTGTTTGTTTGGTTTTGGGTTTGGATTTTTTTATTTTTTTTTTTTCATCCTGGACAATTAATATGATTTATTTAACTTAGAGGCTGAATAAAATAGAAGTGGATTCTGATATTCATAGCGCCATGTTGTTTGGTGGTCCAGGTGGAAGACTGAGAGTTACTATGCTGTGGTCTATTATCAGCAGCTTTTAAGTTTTATATCATGCTCCTACATTAGCTGAGTAAATGAAAACAAACTAAACTCTTCCATGCTTGATTTACTCACAGGAAAAGCTTTAATGCTTTTTATCTGAATTACCCCTCTTTATGCAGCTCCCCAAAATCACCAAATAATAAGATTACTTCACATGAAAATTAGAAGACCATTGTAAGATCACTTGGTGTGTCTGTGTCCCCTGCTAACATCTGTAGAGGACAAATTTTACAATGTCCAAGTACCATTTTGTGAAACTGAGCTACTCCTTCTGCATGATGTACACACAGAAAAAAATTTTAGTTGATAACATCTCTGTGCATCTTCCTGAATCCTTTCTTTTAGCTACTGTGGAGGTCGAGATTGCCAAACGCTCTCCAAAAAGCAGTGTTCTCAGACAAACCAAATTTTTTTCAAATAACCTCTCAACTAAAGCTCCATGATGTTGGCAGTTCTTTGTATTTGGACTAAAAAGTTCACTTTAAGGCACAAGTCTTTTGTGACACCACTGGAAATAATTCATAGTAGAGTAGGTTATGATGTATATCTTGTCTGTTTTTCCCATATATTTTGTTTCCCCAGCCCAAAATCTGAATATATTCAGAATTAAGGTTTAGATGAGGTTAGTGCGAATGGAGTCATGAACACAGAGGAGCTCTGCTTTTCTTCCAAATAGAAAGGAAGGGATTCATTTACCAATTTAAGACTGTTGGACTGGAACAGTGATATGTCTGTGTTACCTGCCCCTGTCATGGCCCTACCCCTCAGGAGCTCAAAGAGCAATAAGTGGGTTACTGCTGTGTTTTCTGTACATGGACATCTGTGTTATGAGTGCAATTTCTTGTTTTTCAATTTCGGTGCAGTATGTGTGGTTTTGTGTCATTTTTTATGATGTCTTTTTTGTTATCTTATGTAAGTAATAATTTATATGCCAGACAGAAGGATTATTCTTGTCAATGTTTAGGATTTAAAACAGAATCTTTATGAAGCTGACTGTATTTCTGGCGGCTTGATAGGTCCAATAGATTAAGTTCAATAGTAAAAGATTGCAAGGTTAGCAGTTTCCTTGGAGAGCTGCCATTTCTTTTAATAGTGACAATTGTGAATGCTATTCTAGACCATGAATCCTAGAACATGACAACGTGTCTCCTCAGTCAGAATTTGCTGCTGTCGTAGCCACGGTGGCACTGCTTCTGGTGCTCATAACAAACATAAAAGGTTTGGAGAATACCATAAATTTATTCCCCGTTTGTAGTAAAAATATTGAGCAGATTAATTTTTATTGATAAGAGAATGCTGGATAGAAGGCATGAATTAATATGAAAATAATTAGAACAAACTCAGATTCAAGTGAAAATTAATTCCTTTTGCCAGGAAGGTCAGAAAGACTTAAGAAGCCTTCCACACACGCCTTGCCACCACACCTCCCAGGAATGCAGTCAAAAATGCCACCATGCAGAGTGTGTTGGGGTAGCCTGGGGACTAGTAAAGTCTGAATATGTGGTCTTGATGACTCCAGATATTCTATCCAGTTCAGCTGCTTATATAGCTGAATATATGCAGGTGTCTTGAGCTGCCACAGTTGGACCATAAACTGCTTTGTTTTCTGCAACAACTAAGAATTGGAAGGTCACAGAAATACTTTAACCCTCACCCCTTCTTTTACTCTGGGTTATGTGATTCATTTAGTTCTTCATAAGTGCACAGTGTAGCTTTTGTCTATTTTCTTTAAATGAATTTGTTGTTTTAGCATTTTGTAAAGCTGAATGAACATTAGAAACATTTGCCACAGAAGTCTTCTGCAGAAGAATTGGAGTAGTAGTCTCACATTTATTGTCTCAAATTTCTGTGATGTTTTTTTCCATGTTTTTTTTTTCATGTCTTTCCTCTCTAGGCTGCAGTTATCAGGAGCAAAGGTGGTGGTTTCTGTTACAAGCGAGCACAAAGGCTTCCTTTGCTTTGTATTCCTTCTTGCCCTGCTTGTGTGATAAGGACAAGTTATGCTGTTGCTTTTTGAGTCTCAGCTTACTGTGGTATTTAGATGGAAGAGCATGGATTAGTTCAGATTCTGCAGCTGATGGTTCATGAACAGACTCTTGATTTTAACCTTATTCTCTTATCTCCTCCATAACTCCTGGCCCACCTAAATGGATGGATCTGTTAAGATAGCCTGCAGGACTATTGTTAACAAGATGCATTTCAGATGAGGCTTAACTTCAGGGGAATTAAAAATGTTGCAATTAAATCAAAGTTGAAGGTGTGATTTACGCCTGCCAGTGTGTAAATTCCATTACTCACTGCTGAAATAATGATGATTAAAGTTTGAGTGTAGATGTGGTGTTGGATTCTTGTAAATGTTGGTAAACAGTTAAAATGGAGTGATGAGCAAAATACATTTTGAACACTGAGGGCATACATTAGGAACAACAATATGCCGTACACAGCTTTTAGCTTACAAAGTAGTTCCTGTAAACACTGGAAATACAGTAAACAATTTAACAGATCTTGATTAACAGCAGATTAAGTAATTTTAATTTGTAAAAAGGTAATGACATTTTTAAGACCTTGGGGAGGGGGACAAGAAATTAAAACCTTACAGTCTGAAAGTAGTGTATTGAATTTTGACTTCAAACTAGAAGGCATTTGCTGACCTCAGGCCATTAACATCTGTAGAATATTTGACTCTTTCAGGACTTCAGTTAAATAGCTTTTTTGAAAAACACAGCAGCAGTAGGCGTGGAGGCTATTAGAATTTTACATGCATCTAAATGCCAGATGCATGATGCAAAACAAGGACAAACAAATTCCAGGCCTACAGTGATGGTGTTTAACAGATGATGTTAGCGATGGCTAGTGTTGCAGCAGGAAGGAATAGCACTAAAAAGGCAAATCTGTGTGCTTACACTTTTGTGCTATAATGTTTAGGTCTGAAATAGAAAAAGGTTATTCACAGGCTGTAAATAGCAATGTATGAACTATTGAATTGCTTTTCGGGGGAAAACAAAAGTACATAAAGGGAAAAAAAACCCTGTTCCTAGCTGTAACCACTTCCAGATACTGCTGTGTCCTAATTTTTTTCACTGGAAGTAATACTTAACATGGTTTAAAGCTAATTGCAGCATTTTTCCTATTGCCGTGCTATTGCAGAGTATTTAATCTTCCTTTATGCAAAATTTATATGGATATTATGCTTTGGGAATGAAGGATAGAATATTCTTCATTGATTAAATGTTCACTTTTGCTTGCAATCACGCTGCTCCACAGAGACATTTCAGATCTGGAATGGGGTTACATTATCTCTGGATAATATAACTTTTTGTTTATGAAAATGATTATAAGTATTTCAGTGTAACTGTAATTTAACTATGAATGAAGAGAGAGGAGTTTTTAAACTCCAAACTCCATATAGAATCAGCAAATGAAAAATTAGATTAAAACAATCCAAAGGAACATCATGTTAAAATATTATGTACTGAGTATGTTTTATCTGTGGCACATATCTCCTCAATAAATTATTAATCAATGCATTCCTATGCAAATTTAGGTTTCACTTATCAAACAATTAATAGATTCCAAGTCTTTCCACCAAATAATCCTGGGCACCTTTGTTTATATAATCAGGTTGTGTCACCTTCAGTGAGATCTGCGAGTACAGCATAGTTGTGCCACACAGCCCTTGCATACCCTTCCAAAATTAATCAAGTTTCATTAGTTCCCCATAATTTTGTTTCAGAGTTCACTTTATGGTCTGTTAACATCAAACTTTTCTATAGTATGCCTCTTTAATATACAACTTCATTCTTAAGAGATAATATATTTTGGTTTACTTTAATAGTATCAGTGAGAAATGCTAAATATCTGGCTTTAGTGGATTACTTAGGAATAACACAAGCTCTTCATGTATTTTGTTCTTAGATGCACAAACCTGTATTCTTCTGTGTGAATTTTTAAAATATGACTCAAAATTACTGTTTCAGGTGCCTTTCATTTAACCTGAAGCCTTAACAGTTTTCATGAAAACTTGGTCCTCTAATATTTAAAAGGCAATTACACATTTAGCACCTGTCACTTAGCATCAGTAAGACTTCCCATCTTGAAAGCAGGGTTTCCTTACATTTATTTAATAGTTTAGAATGGAAGGAGCCCATAGAATTCATCTCCTGCTTAAATCCAAGCAAACTTTTCAGTCAAAGTAAGGTCAACTTGTTCAGAGGCTTTTCAGGTTCTAAGGGCCTGGGATGACAGGACGTGACACCTCTTCATTGGATATGCTTTTTACACTAGTGTTTAACAACTTTCCTTGAAAATTATTTTTTCTTATGTCTAGTTGTAGATCCTGTATTGTCACCTTTTGTCTTTTCATTGCGCGTGTCTGAGAAGAGTCTGGCTTGCTCATGGAGCCCTCCCTTCACACAGTGGATGTAGAACTTTTAGATCCCCATTGATTTTAATGGCCCTTCACTGGGTTTGTGTCAGTTTGTTGAGGTCTGTCTTGGTCTGCAGAGCCCAAAACTGTAGTGGATCTACAGTCCCACCACTAAGTGTCAAGTGGAAGGGAGTAATTCCTTTTGCCCTACTTGCTGTGCTCCTCTTACTAAAGCAGCCGAGCTTGCAGTTAGCCAGGTTACCAAAAGAGTGACCATTGGTTCGTGTTATGCTTGTCATCCACAATCTGTGGAGGGGCTTGGATTAATAACATCAGTGAGTAAGAAATTAATCCAAAAGTATGCAGAATAAAACACTGTCACTTGAGTCCAAGGTAAACTTTTGTATTTTAGGTACATTTAAAATGATTGCACCCCTAGATCAAGTTGTGTATTTGTAGTTGTGTTTACCAGTGTGGAGAAAAACTGCATGCCTGAGAAAGTGATTTGACAAGTAAGGGAATACCTGAGCAAGCCACTTATAGTGACTGAGACATTGTGTTTATTCCTTAGCAATATTTTTGCTAATAATTCACATTAAATAGCTCCTCAAAATGTGCAGCACTATTTCCTCATCTGCTTAGCCCTTCAGAGGATGTCTCCTTATGTGTTTAGTGGTGAGGTCATTTTAACATCTTCACTAGCTAATACTAGAGGAAGCTGATGCTAAGTCCGTCTTATGATATAATCAGCAGATCACTTCTCAGTTATACTGGTTGATTGGTTATGTGTCTTGCCAGATACAAATGCTGGTTTCACAGTTACTACATTCCTGGCATTTCACTTAGTACTTGGCACACTTGTGTGGTGGTCCATTCTAGAAGTAATCTTTTCCTGTATGCATTTTGTGTAGCACCAGCAGCACAGGTAGCCGTGTCTTCCACTCCAGAGACTCATCTAACACAATGACTCTACAATTGCATTCCCTCTCACTTACAGTTTTGACCTAGGCTTCTGTATTTCCACATTTGAGGAGGAAATAGACATGAGCTTAAATAGCAGTTTTGATTTCAGTTCATCAAAGTTGACACTGCCTTTTGACTTACTGTTTCTCTGAGTTGGAATTTAATAATCCCTTGGGGTGGGAATGAATAGAAAAATGGTTGACACATTTTAAATAAAAGATGCTGCATAAAAATTATGAAATACTGAATTTACATGGTTGACATTTTGAATAAAAAAAGTGGTTGACATTATGGTTTGAGTCAGTAATCTTAAAGGTCTTTTCCAACTTAAATGTTTCTATGATTCTTTTAATTTTGAAAGCATAGGATCCATTAATTAGGTGTTCTATTTATGTATGGTCTTTAAACTTTTATTTATACAAAACTATTTGTATTGGTTTGATTTGTATTGAGGGTTGGGATTTTCTGCTGTTTTCTTGGGTTTTGGTTGGCTTTTTTTTTTTTTTTTTTTTTATTTGTTGGCCATCTTCATTTGGTGTAATTTTCCTGAGCACCAATGTTCAGAGAGCAGATGTTTTTACTAAAATGCTATGTAAGTGACCCTTTTATATTTTTTCTTCCAATATGCATTAGAATATATTTTATTTTTATAGAATTTTATACAGTACAACTGCTTGTACTGCTTTATTATATTCTCTCTAATCATCTAAAAATGTCACATATTTAAAGACATATTCCTTTCATTCTTGCTGTCAATTTTCCAGTTGAATTTGTTAGTAAATGTATTGAAAAACTTGTCCTAATATCTATCTTGGTTCATATACCGTTAATTTTTTTTCCCCCCACTGAAAATCAAAGTTTATTCCAACTCTTCGTTTTCTTTAATCAGTTGCTAATCTATAACAAAAACACCTTACTTTCGGTAGCAACATCTTGCAAGGGATTTTATCCACGTGCCATATGATTAGTTTATTTCCCATTTCTTCCATTTTCTGAGAAATCTAATAAGTTGTGGGAGGCAGCATTTTCCTCTGCAATGATAGTTTGTAGTTACCCTAAAAGCCTGTTTCAAACACTGAAAAACTACCTATGTTTATGAATGCTTCCTTAAATGTGCTATGTATTGGATTACTCAGTGACCTGCAATACCTAGGATAACTTCTACTAAAAAAGTTAGAGGCTTTTGTGTGTGCAAACATACACGTGTCCCCCTTCCCATCCCGACTGGTGGTCTAGAGGTGGAGCTCAGTACTATTAACAGTATGTATTACACTGAGAGGAATATCCTTTTTTTTTCTTCCCTTTTTTTTTTTACTTTTTTTTTTTCTTCTCCTGCAGTGCATCAGAGCCTGGGGGTGGCTCCTATCTTGACTTGGTGATTTTCTTCTGTCTAGGAGCTTATTGCAGCTCCACTGCTTTGTCAGTGTCTCATTTTTATTTTGTGTTGTGCAGGGTCATGTTCCCTGTTGTTTTTGGTGAAAAGAACTGAAGCAAAATTGTGATCTGGGATGAGCTTTCATTTCCATTAATTGCTCTTTATATTTCCCAGTGGTCTTGCTTATGTGCAGACTGTTTCACATTTCAAATAAACTTAAACCCCTTTTTATTCCTTACCTGGTGTTTTATTCTGGCTGGCTTCTGACTCTTGAGCCCACATTTGCCATCTGCAGCTCCATTCCTATATTCCCTGTTACATGCTTGCCTGTTCTTTTTTATTATCCAAGTGAAGTTTACAGTGAAAATAGTCTTTTTGGTGGCAGTCATTTCAGCTACTAGAGTGGGCAATGTCCCAGTTTTTGGGATGTTTTTCCTATATTGCAACACAAAGTTATCCCGAGAGTTCCACAACCAGATCTTTGTGTTGAAAGGGTTGGTGCAGGACCTCATTACTTAGATGTAAAAATCTTTCAGTTGATACATAGAATAAAATCTTTCTAACAGTCTCCTAAACTCTTGGAAGCATTTGTACAGTATATCCAAGAGCTGACTATGTATGTCTGGAAGGTATTAAAATGTTTTCAGCTTGCATTAAACTTGCCATTAAGAAGAACTCGTATCGGGGCTTAGAGAGTAGTTGCAACCTGGGATAATATACCTGCATCTGAAGTATTTTAGGAAGTGGTATAACATCTGTTGATACACTTAACACCTGTTTTTTCCTTGGTATAAGATTTACCATAAGATGCTAGTTTTGCAAGGTTGAAGTTCAGGAAATTTTTTTTCTTTTTGTAGCAAGATGTGTGGTATTTTCTTATTATTTACCACTATCAGGATTCATCTCATCTAGTTTTTACTGCATGAAGCTTGGTACCTTGTCTGAATTCTATCTCTAGACTCCAACAGGTATCAATGGAAAGCATTAAGTGTCTTCAAAGAGCAGTTTAACCCACTTAAAATATCATAAGTACTTATTTTAAACACCTGTTGATGGCACTTAACAAATTTATACAAAAGAGCAAACATTTGGGTGGCTTGAAAGCATGCCTCTATGTGCAGCAGATAAAGAACTTGAATTTATGCATGTATTTGTGGAGCTTTGCTGTACACCTGCTATCCTCTGCCTTATTCTTACTTGTCTGATGTTATCACTGAAGGAACATGAAGATGGCTGAGTGTCTTCCCTTTTTATACAAGAGTTTGCTGTGAAAGGCAAGTGGATGTGCAGGGATCTTGCGTGGTTCCAGTGAACGGTATTATTCAGATTATGAGTGCATTAGTATTGCCTGAATGGCTCATAGGGGAACCCAGATGAAATTCTGTAGGAAAATGCAATTTGAAGTATCAAGGTTAATCTAACTGTAAGTTCAGAGAAATTGTGTTGGTCACCATTTGCCTGTGATGATTGTGCTACATTGCTGAAGAAGAGCGAATACCTGTGGTTCTTCAAAACAATATACTTTGGTGGGAATTCTGCCACTTTTCCCTTCCTGCTTAAGCTTGGAAATGTAAGGAGATGAAAGAGGATTGTTTCCACGTGAGGCCAAAGAACAGTACAGTGCATCCACTGCCTTGGAAAATGTTGCTTAAAATTCCAAATATGCTTAAAAAAAAAAAAAAAAAAAATTTACCCATCCTGGGATCTGTATTGATAATTAACTCTTCCTTTTAAATAATGAAATTGCTAAAGATTTCTTTTTTGTCCTGCTTCAGACAAAAATCATTCCCTTTCCGGTAATCTTACCTAAGGCATTTTTAATTGTATAGATTTTTGGTTTGACCTTGAGGAAGGTGAAGCAGATTTGGATTTAGTTTCTTCCCTACAACACTTAGATCTCTCCCCTGAAAAAAAATAAATTGCCTTGAGGTGGAACTATTTCAGTATTATTGACTGATTTTTAATAGAATATCCTCTTCACATCTCTGTTTCACAAATAACATCAATGCTTTCCCCTTCCCACTGTATCATTTCAGGTGTACATCAAAGTTATAGACACAAATAATCACAGGCCTCAGTTTTCTGCTTCGAAATATGAAGTTGTTATACCTGAAGATACTGCACCAGAGACAGAAATTCTGCAAGTCAGTGCCACAGACAGAGACGAGAAGAATAAACTGATCTATACTATGCAGAGCAGCACTGATCCCATCAGTCTTAGAAAATTCCGTCTGGACCCTGGAACTGGCTCTCTTTATACTTCAGAAAAACTGGATCATGAGACTATGAACCAGCATATTCTCACAGTAATGGTAAATAAAGGCAAAATGTCCTCTGTGGTCCATAACAAACAGATCTTTTCTAACATCTCTTTAATTTGTCCCCTTAATTCAAACATATGTCTGTTTCATTTGTATGCAGCCTTTGTCGCTACGACTGGTGCCATCTGAACTTGAACTTAGTAATAATATTTAACGCAATACTGAAATAACAGTGCTAATTACTAAAAATACGCCGTTTCAGGTTCGAGACCAAGATGTTCCTGTGAAGCGCAACTACGCTCGCATCGTCATCAACGTCAGCGACACCAACGACCACGCGCCGTGCTTCACCAGCGCCTCCTACCAGGGGCGAGTTCACGAGTCGGCAGCTGTCGGATCAGCAGTGCTGCAGGTTACAGCCTTAGATAAGGACAAAGGAAAAAATGCAGAAATTGTGTACTCTATTGAATCAGGTATATTGGCTTTCTTAACATCTTCAGATTATTTTGAAACAGTATTTGCTGATACTTTGTCTCAACTGTAGACATGTAAAAAAGCTATAGAAAAAAGGGCAGTCCAAGTGTGTCACCTTCCGAGAGACGTATTTCAGGTGCAGCCTCAAAGCATTTAAAAGAAAACTACAATGACAAATGTTCATCTCCCTTCTTTAGCTATTTATATTATCCTTTAGAACATTTTAGTATACATGTTGCTGTTGCATGTAAGTTGGTATGTGCAAATGCTTTTTTTATGTGACATAAGTTGCTTTGTAAAGCATGGGAATAGTTTACTGTAAATATTTTTCTCTTCTTCCCCCAAAGTGTTGTTTTGATATGAAAACATACTTTAACACTGCATTAAAATGAAGCTGTAATTATGATGCTCTGAAGAGGAGGGATGTACTTAAGAAACATGAGACACTTAGATATTTGTTTTCTATTACTTGAAAAATAAAAACACTTTACTAAGCAGCACACTAGTGCCCATGAAACTTTTCTCTTGCCTTTCCCATTTCAGTGGTGCTTGTTTTATGGATGCCAAAGCTTGGCAATGAAAAAAATGCACGTGTGCTGTCTAGAATGAAGTTACACCCTATTCCTTTCCGTTCTTCTAGCTTTTTATAGGATTAAATGTAAGATTTTCTTAGGTTTGTTTTACAGGACTTTCATCTACTGGGAGGTTAAAGCATTATAATTGATGTTCTAAGTATATGGAAGGAACATTCCTCAAATGTTTGTACTGGCTGCTTAGAATTGTAATGGGATATTCTAAGAATGCACTGTGTTTAGAGCCTCCACTAAAAAAATAACCAAACAAAAAAAACCCACAAAAAAACACTCTTGCCTACTTGTATGCATAACTCAGAAGTTCTTAATGAATGTTTTCCATGCTGAGAACATGTCTGTAGTAATGTAATATTTTAAAGCAAAATGTTAAATCTTGCCATATTAGTACATGAGCTGAATATTGTGTACAATGTAGTTCAGCTCCATATTTGAAAATGTAAAATAAACAAGGGTTTATCAATTAGTAGCTGGTAATCCTCAGCAGGTGGTATGCTTTTTTTTTTCCTAACACTATCATAGGGAGTAACTTGACTATGTATTAATAGGAAGCTAGGTGAGAGTTAACTATTAGTCCAATTCAGAAAGATTTAATTTTAAAGCGGTGATTTAAACAACACTTTCATAAGCAATTAAGATTCACAAGTGTGAATTCATTAAAACACTTTCTTTTTAAAGCAGTTTGGTTATTTTAGATGATAAAATATAACTTGTATTCCACTGATGATGTCTTCTGAATATAATTTTCTTTCAGCTTCAGTAGATATTTAAGTTGTCTTAAACATGAACTCAGTGACAAAGATAATTTGAAGACAATACATAATTTATAATGTTGAAACTTGGAAAATGCTTGTTATCTTTTTAAGGTTTTGGTTTTCAGTAGAAAATGAAAATTTTTTTGCACTTATTTTCAAGGCTTGGGTGACTTTGATGCCTTAGGTTACATGCAATGTTTCCACAAGTAAACTTAGAATTAGTGCTGACTCTTGATCACAGAAAATTTCCAGAGTTTGTTTGTTAAAAAAAAACAACTAAGAAACCGTAATGTTCTCTGTATTCTCACTATGTGATCTCTTTTAGTGTGTAGCTAAACAAGCAATCATCCTTTAAGTTCTGTATACCTCTTTCATAATTACTTTTCCTTTTCTTCACAGGGAATATTGGGAATGCCTTCTTTATAGATCCCATTTTGGGTACAATTAAAATTGCAAAAGAACTAGATCGCAGTAACCAGGAAGAATACAACCTGATGGTGAAAGCTACAGACAAAGGAGATCCCCCAATGAGTGAAATGACTTCTGTGCATGTATTTGTTACAGTTTCTGATAATGCCTCACCTAAATTCACAGCCAAAGAATATTCTACAGAAATCAGTGAAAGTGCTAGCATTGGCAGTTTTGTTGGAATGGTTACAGCATACAGTCAGTCTTCTGTAGTTTATGAAATTAAAGATGGAAATGTAGGTGATGCCTTTGCTATCAACCCAAACTCAGGTGTCATTGTTTCTCAGAAGATACTTGATTTTGAATCTCTGCCTGCTTACACTCTAACTGTGCAAGGAACAAACATGGCTGGCTTGTCCACTAACACGACAGTTCTGGTACATCTTCGGGATGAGAATGACAATGCACCCGTATTCATGCAGGCTGAATACACGGGACTCATCAGTGAATCAGCTTCAATTAACAGCGTGGTGCTGACTGACAAGAATATCCCATTAGTAATTCGAGCTACAGATGCTGATAAAGAATCTAATGCTTTGCTTGTTTATCAAATTGTTGAACCATCTGTCCGCAAGTACTTTGCCATCGATTCTAGCACTGGTGCCATTCGGACAGTCAGAAGCCTGGACTACGAGGAGACAAATATTTTCCGCTTTTCAGTGCAGGTACATGATATGGGGATACCACGTTTATATGCAGAATATGCAGCTAATGTTACTATTTATGTGATTGACATCAACGACTGCCCTCCTGTGTTTTCAAGAGAGTTGTATGAGACATCCATTTTTGTTCCCACCTACAAAGGCGTGAAAGTCATCAGCATTAATGCCACTGATGCTGATTCAGGCATTTTTTCCCGATTAATTTATTCCATTATTGAAGGCAACATTGGAGAAAAATTTTCAATAAACCCTAAGACTGGAGATATAACAGTACAAAACACAACTCAGTTAAGAAGCAGATACGAATTAACAGTGAGAGCATCTGATGGCAGGTTTGCAAGCACTGCATCTGTTAAAATTAATGTGAAAGAAAGCAAAGCAAGCCAGCTGAAGTTCACACAGAGTTCTTACTCTGCAACAGTGCAGGAGAATTCCACGGAGGCAAAAACAATAGCTGTTGTTACTGCTATAGGGAATCAAATAAATGAGCCATTGTTTTACCATATTCTAAATCCAGACAGCAGATTTAAAGTAAGCCCAACTTCAGGAGTCCTTTCAACAACAGGAATACCGTTTGATCGTGAACAGCAAGAATCTTTTGATGTGGTCATAGAAGTGACAGAGGAATATAAACCATCAGTTGTTGCACACGTTGTAGTTAAAGTCACAGTGGAAGATGTAAATGATAATGCTCCATTTTTTGTCAACCTTCCTTATTACGCTGTTGTTAAAGTAGACTCTGAAGTAGGCCATGTTATTCGGCGTGTCAGTGCAGTAGATAAAGATACAGGCAGAAATGGAGAGGTGCATTATTACCTCAAAGAACATCATGAACATTTCCAAATTGATCCCACTGGTGAAATCTCACTGAAGAAGAAATTTGAACCAGACACTCTAAATAAGGAGTATCTGGTCACAGTAGTGGCAAAAGATGGAGGAGACCCTGCATTTTCTGCTGAAGTTATAGTCCCAATTACAGTTATGAGTAAAGCTATGCCAGTTTTTGAAAAGCCTTTCTACAGTGCAGAGATACCAGAAAACATTCAGCTCCATAGTCCTGTGGTACATGTACAAGCAAACAGCCCAGAAGGACTTAAGGTGTTTTACAGCATCACAGATGGAGATCCTTTCAATCAGTTCACTATCAACTTCAACACTGGAGTTATAAATGTTGTTGCCCCTCTTGACTTTGAGTCTCACCCAGCCTACAAACTGAGTATTCGAGCAACAGACTCGCTGACCGGGGCGCACGCTGATGTGTTTGTGGACATAGTAGTGGAAGACATCAACGATAATCCTCCTGTATTTACAGAGGAGTCTTACACTGCAACCCTTTCTGAGGCTTCTGTCGTTGGAACATCTGTTGTACAAGTGAGCGCTACAGATGCCGATTCTGGGACAAACAGGGGAATTTCCTATCACTTGGTTGAGGATAATAGTGAAAGCCATGACTACTTCCACATCGATAGCAGCACTGGACTCATTCTTACAGCAAGAACTTTGGACTATGAACAAATTAAACAACACAAGTTACTAATAAGGGCTGTAGATGGTGGCATGCTGCCCTTGAGCAGTGATACTGTTGTAACTGTTGATGTAACCGACCTGAATGATAATCCCCCTATTTTTAACCAATTACTTTATGAAGCTAAAATTAGTGAACTGGCTCCCCGAGGGCATTTTGTGACATGTGTGCAAGCCTCAGATGCAGATAGTTCCGATGTTGACAAGCTGGAGTATTCCATTCTCACAGGCAACGACCAAAAGAATTTTGTGATTAATAGTAAAACAGGCATTATCACCATCTCAAACCTGCGCAGACAGACGCTGAAGTCACATTATAATCTTAATGTGTCTGTTTCTGATGGGGTCTTCAGAAGCTCGGCCCAAGTCCATATAACTGTAACCAGTGCCAATATGCACAGTCCTGTTTTCAGCCAGAATGAATATGAGGTTGAACTAGCTGAAAATGCTCCATTGCATACTTTGGTGACTGAAGTTAAAGCAACAGATGAAGATTCTGGTACATATGGCCACATCACTTACCACATTGTGAATGACTTTGCCAAAGACAGATTTTATACAAATGAGAGAGGGCAGATATTTACCTCTGAGAAGCTTGACCGTGAAACACAAGCAGAAAAAGTAATTGCCATTAGTTTAATGGCCAAAGATTCAGGAGGAAAAGTTGCTTTCTGTACTGTTAATGTAATTCTTACAGATGACAACGATAACGCTCCTCAATTCCGAGCAACAGAGTATGAAGTAAACATTGGGTCTGATGTTCCACGGGGTACTTCTGTCATTAAAGTCTGGGCATCAGATGCTGATGAGGGTACAAATGCAGACATTACGTATGTTATTGAAGCAGAGTCTGAAAATGTTAAAGAGAATTTAGAAATTGATTCGTTGTCTGGTATAATTACAACAAAAGAAAGCTTAATTGGTTTAGAAAATGAGTTTCTGACCTTCTTTGTTAGAGCAGTAGATGGTGGATCCCCCAGAAAAGAGTCTGTTGTTCCTGTCTATGCTAGAATACTCCCACCAGAAGTGCCTCTTCCAAAATTTTCCGAACCATTTTATTCTTACACAGTTTCTGAGGACATTCCGATTGGGAGTGAGATAGATGTTATCAAAGCAGAGCATAATCAGACTTTAGTGTATAGTCTGATTAAAGGGAACACTCCTGAAAGCAACAGAGACGATTTTTTTGTGATTGACCGGCAGACTGGAGAGTTGAAACTTGGGAAGAATCTTGATCACGAAACTACTAAATGGTACCAGTTCTCAATTCAAGCACAGTACGCAAATGGAGACTATAATGTTGTTTCCTCAGTAGAGGTAAGCATTCAGGTAAAAGATGCAAATGATAACAAACCAGTTTTGGAGTCCAATCCCTATGAAGCGTTCATCGTAGAAAACATGCCAGCTGGAACAAGAGTCATCCAGGTTAAAGGAACTGACTTAGATTCAGGACTCAATGGGCAGGTTACTTACAGCTTGGATCCTTCTCAAGAACTAGACGTTACAGAGTCTTTTGCCATAGACATGGAAACTGGCTGGATTACCACTCTCAAAGAACTTGATCATGAGAAACGAGACAAATACAAAATCACAGTGGTTGCGTCTGATCGGGGTGAAAAAATCCAACTGTCTTCTACGGCTGTGGTTGAAGTTACTGTTACAGATGTGAATGACAATCCTCCACGGTTCACTGCAGAGATATATAAAGGAACAGTCAGTGAGGATGACCCTCCCGGGGGGGTGATTGCTATCTTGAGTACAACTGATGCTGATACAGAAGAAGCCAACCGACAAGTCTTTTATTACATTACAGGTAAGTATTTTTGAGTAATGTCAGAATAATCATTTGAGTCCTCATGGAAAGTGAGATGTAACTTAATATTTCAAAGTAGTGAAATTCTTGAAACCATAAAGCTGCAAAGAAAGAATGTGTGTGTCTTAACACGAATATTAAAAATTGCAGGGGGGGGAAAGTTTTGGAAAACAAATTTTGGTTTTCTGTTCCATGTGTGCCTTGATTAAAATGCTTTCCTACATTTGTTTTTTACTTCTACATTAAATTTTATTTTAAAACTATATTTATATTTAGTGGTATATTTAAAAATGAAAGAAAAGTTACCAAATAATTACTATTAATTTCCAATAGAGTGTTTTATTGGTTTTGTTATTTAGCATACGCCTTGATATGATGCTATCTGTAATGCTACATGAATTTCTATATCGATTTTTATAGATTCTGTTGGCTAAAGTTAAATCTGTTGTATGAGCATCAACTATTTCTACCTGAAAAGTAAAGCTATTTCCCCACAAAACCACAGAGTGTCTGCTTATTGCCATTTTTTTTTTTTTCTCTTCAACTATAACTTAATGTTGATAGAGTAATAGAAGCAATCTCTCCCTTGTCTTTAATTAAATGTTTTGATTGGGTTTTTTTTTTTGTATTTCAGGAGGTGATCCCTTGGGACAGTTTGCTATTGAAAATATACAAAATGAATGGAAGGTCTATGTCAAAAAGCCTCTGGACAGGGAAGAAAAGGATAATTACCTTCTAAATATTACAGCTACTGATGGGACGTTTGCAACTAAAGCTGTGGTAGAGGTTAAAGTCCTTGATGCTAATGATAATAGCCCTGTTTGTGAAAAGGTAGGCACAGTGTTGTATCTTCCATGTCCAGCTACTTCCATGCATAAAATCTAAATTTTTTTCTGAAATTGCTTCTCAGGAGACTGACAGATAGGTATTTCCCTTATGTTGGTAACAGAAATGTAGACTATTAAGATAGAATTCTGTCAAATAAAAGTTATTTCATGGACAAGTTTCTTAAATAAAAATCCATAGACAATTAATTGATGTAACTTTAACATTAGATTGGCATTTGAAGAGTTTAAGGAGAATTGTAGTACATTTCTATGGTGTTAATGCATACTTTTCCAAAAGGAATGATTTTAAGCTGCAGGTGTGATAGTTTATATGCTCCCTTTTCTGAAGGAAGCAAAGTCTCAAAGGTGGCTGTGTAACATCACTTAGTTGATACATATGTGTGCATTTACTATGATAAAAGAGTCGAAAAGACTACAGTGACACAAAACAGCACCAAAAATCTGCAAGCTATAAATGTTTTCTTGTTACAAAGCCATCTACCTCACCAGATTTGATAGTCTGCAGAAAATGGAAGTGAAAAATAAAGAATTGGGAAAACCCAGAAAGGTGAGCCCTGCAAGGTATCTGATTGCCTTATGAGGAAGCCCTGGGTTTTCACAGATATTTTTTTTTTTTTTACATCCCTATAGTGGGTGAGCTGTAAGAGTGCTTAATGCCTTTAAACTTTAGTGGGTTTTATTTTCTTAGCTTTTATTTAAACCGAAAGCTTTTATTTCATGTCATTAGAAAAAGGCAGTTATCAATTTCTCCTAGACTTACAAGTTACAAGTGTTCAGAGTTCTTAGCTATGCAGTGATAATCAAGAGTCCCAATGGTTGCACTATTAATAACCTCTCTGAATAATCTAATAAATGGGAGGTAATTAATTAGAAAATCCTAAATTCTTTTCATTTTTCAGGTATTTCATCCCTTGGTTCACTTCAAATGCTACCGAACGTTCAAACAGGATGTTACCTTGTCTGTCATTCCTTCTCCCCCTTCCTTTTGCAAGCTCTGCTTCATGTATTTAGTCTTTCAGTGTAACTTTCAATTCTTGCAGGTTTTATACACTGATTCTGTTCCTGAGGATGCCCTTCCTGGCAAGCTGATAATGCAGGTATCTGCTACAGATGCAGATATTCGTTCCAATGCAGAAATTACTTACACGCTGCATGGTACAGGAGCAGAAAAATTCAGACTCACTCCAGACACAGGTAACAATACATTATACAAAATTCAAATCATAGCCTCATTTTATAAAATGCTTTCTCTTATGTGAAGACATACATAAATGTCAGCACTTTAAGCTTTCTGCTAAGGGTTAGTTTATTATATAACAGTTTAAAATGTGAGTTTCTGTTACACAAATACTAATAATATATTGAATAGAAGTCAGGGAAAAGGCAAGTATTTTAATATATGAGGAACTAAAGAGTAAATAGGGTAATTTCCCTGAAGCCACGAACTTTCATGCTGAAATGACTGAAGTAAAAGTACGCTATAAATTTTGTACTTTTTATATTCATTGCAGTAGTGGCAATAATGGTTTATAACTGAAAATATCTACATTCAGATTCTCTTTGCTGTATTAAATGAGATGAGGTTAGATGGAACATCAAATTTCGTTTCCATAGTAAACACCAAAAGAGCTTTCAGTTTTATTGAAAGCATTATATAAATGAGATTAACTTTTAACTTGCCCAAATTTGGTTTTCATGGCATTTGTGCCTTCTGGATTATAATATGGGTCAAGCTAATGCCAAAAGCCTGTGCTGTGCAGGCTGCAATACAGAAGCAGTAGGAATGGAGTACTAAACAAAATAGGAAAAAAAAATAAATAAGATAAATGCAAAGGTATAGTGGAAATATGGAGATTAGTATACTGCAGTGACAAAATAAATGAGAAGCATCTTACTTCAGGGTGGTGGGTTTTTTTACTTTGAATGACTCCTGTGTGCTGTGCTAACATGTCATTACATAAATTTAGAATTGGTGGGCTAGAGTACTCGTAAACAATATTTCAGAACACTTTTTTGAATTAAAAGGAGACTGGCTACAGATTATGCTGGTCATCATGTTTTCTGTCAGGTTGGAAAGAAGGTACGTGCTAAGACTTCTAGAGTTTTGTCTGTAGCAGCAAGTTGTATTTGATACTGTGAATAGCACTGTTTATTCATTTAATGTTACAGGAGGAGAGTGGGCTCAATAGCTGTGGATGGAACACAGGTACATAGCCCAGGAAAGCCATAGGAGGATTTTACCCTGCATCATACTGAAGACAGAGTTCTAATATTTTATTATTATTTTTTTTTCTGCACCATCAGGTAGTTCCTTTAGGTAATTCTGTTCCAGACACGTTTGGAGAAAAGGCAGAGGATTTTACTATTTAACCTTTGAAAGCTGAAAAGGCAGGCCACTGACATGCTTTGCCCAAAGCGCAGCTCATTAGTCCAGTACCAGCTGCTGAAATAACTGAAATTAGTCACTAATGAAATTACTGTCAAAAAAGAAAATTGTTGTTAGTTTTTCTGAGTCCAAAGACTTTAGAAGCAAACATGTTAGGGATACTTAAGTCTTGGAACTTGCATCAACTTAGAGATTTTATTCTGTTTACAGGTGAACTGAAAACATTAATGCCACTTGATCGTGAGCAGCAAGCAGTTTATCATCTTCTAGTGAAAGCTACAGACGGAGGAGGAAGATTCTGCCAAGCTAATATTATTCTGACTCTGGAAGATGTGAATGATAATGCCCCAGAGTTTACAGCTGATCCTTACTCCATTACAGTGTTTGAAAACACAGAGCCTAAAACCCTTTTGACAAGAGTGCAAGCAACAGATGCAGATGCAGGTATGCATTCTTTGACCAATACTTTTGTCATAGTCTCAAAATTACAGTAATGTTTATGTAGTCTTATCCTGAGAGGTGTTAAGTCTTTCAGTAGAACTGACAGATGTTCAATACCACTCAGGATTAGACTCCTGAAAGATATATTTAGGTCTGCTAAATCATGTAACACCTGACTTCCACGTGTGAGTAGCTTGAAAGACGTCCCTTTTGTGTCTCTGCACAAAATGAGGGTATAGAAATGAAATATAGGGTATTTTTAGTGTGGTAAGCTATTAAAGCTGTGACAAGTTAGCCCCAGCCTCTTACTCCTGGTGTAACTAAAAGGAATATTAAGCTATGTCTGTTCATGTAAATGTGCATTCGTAGATTTTTCAATGTGTTCTTCTCAGACTAGCCATTGATGATCATACCACAAAGAGAACCCTGATCAGTTGTAGCCTCCTGTATATACTGCTGAGATTTTTTGTTGTCTCTTTATCTTCATTGTTAGAAGTATTTAAGTGAAAATGAACTGAAAATGACATTAGAAGGAGTTTGTTCTTAGGTGGTGTTGTAAGGACTGCAACAGCATAAGGTCTTTTTAAAGGTGTATGATTTCCATATGTCATCAGTTTATTAATCAAACATTAATTGTTGACTCAGTCTCGTGAAACAACCAACCTGCTTTATGCTGTGGTAAAGCTAGGTTGTTGAATTGAAAGGTAACAGACAGATATTTTCACACTTCATTGGTCTTTGAGACTAAGGAGGAGCAAAACACTTGGCCCAAAAACTTATGGGTGTTTTAGGTTTTTTTCTTCATGCAGAAAGGTTGCCAGAAATTATGTTCCTGTTAATTTTGGGGTATGGTTCTTAAATAAGCTTACTGGAATTGAGTCTAGTTATTTGGTGGAACCTAACTCTCCCCTACCCTCCCATGTTATTTATAAGTGTGCCAAGCAGATGCTGTTGTTCTAAAGTTATAATTAGATTTATATTACTAATTAATTCATATTTGCTAGCACTGTGACTGAAGCAGAGCCATGCTTCATGTTTTTGGTGTGGCAGAAAATCGGTGCAATGAAGCGTTAGCTTAATTTTTTTAATCAAATTACATCTTTTTGGAAATCATTGTGCCCTTCACAAGAGCCTTTCACTCTTGCTGAAATTTACTTTAACACAAATGATAATATTTAGCATGCAACTTTTATTTTTATAGCTATCAGATCTGTTAATTTGTTGGTGTATTTTAACAACTGCTTCATACTCTGCAATTGTTTACAGGGATGAACCATAAAGTCCATTATTCACTGGTGAGCTCTGCAGAGGGCCAGTTCTCAATTGATGAATTTTCTGGAATCATTCGTTTAGAGAAGCCTTTGGATCGGGAATTACAAGCTGTGTACACTCTAACTTTGAAGGCTACAGATGAAGGTTTACCTAGAAGACTGTCTTCAACAAGTAGTCTTATAGTTTCTGTTTTGGATATAAATGATAACCCACCTGTATTTGAGCATAGGGAGTATAGTGCAAGTGTATCAGAGGACACTTTGGTTGGAACTGAAGTTCTCCAGATCTATGCTGCAAGCAGGGACATTGAAGCCAATGCTGAAATCACATACTCCATAGTCAGTGGGAATGAACATGGAAAATTCAGTATCGATTCAACAACAGGTAAGAGATTACCACTGTGAATATACTTTTAGGCTAACCAAGCACAGTGCCATACCGTGGTCTGTAGTAATTCAACCAAACAGGTTATGTTTGCATATCACATCTTCACATCTGTATGCATCATCCTGGCTGTAAAGCCAGTGCTACTGTCTGTCCACCCATTTTGCCAGCATGCCTACTGGAGGAGTTCAGTAGAATGTAGAATAGGAGCTTCCTTTGTTGCTGCTATTTCATGTCATTTGGGTTAGATTTATTTAACTGGCAAGAGTAAGTGTTTCCTATCTGGAATATTCCCCACCCTGCAGGCAGAGGGGGAGAAAAGACATAGACTTGTAATGATAGGGACATAAGTCTTTTCACAAAAGCTATGTAATCAGAATGAGTGTCCAGACTTGGCCAAAAAAAAAAAAAAAAATCAGAAATTACATTGTTTGGGAAAACTCATCATTGGACAACAAAGACAGTAATCCCAGAGGAGTTTGATATGGTGTTAAAGAGAAGTTGGAGCATTCTGCTCAATCATATATCCAGCATAACAGTGGAGATTTTAGGCTTGCATGTTAGTCATACTTAGCCTCAGGAAGCATTTAGGTTCTGTGGGAAATTTTTTCTTATTAATGACAATCCTTCGTTTCAATACCCATCTCAATTCTAGTTTTGCTTTCTTATATAGTTCTTTTTCTAGAGTTAGTTTCTGGTATAGTTTGTGGGATTTTTAAATAAGATTTTCACCCAAAAGTTAATAGTAGTTAATTATAGCAGTGTACTTTATGTTACAATTCTTCCAGCTGCTTTTTCCATTGTGCATGCTGGTTCTGTGGTATAGAAGTACTTTCCCAGTTTAACTTCCTGACATATTTGAAAGGAGGGGAAAGGTTGCAGGAAAACGCTCAGAAGCAAAACAGTGTGTGTGTGTTAGGGACTGCACTATCTTAACTAGTTAGTTAAAAACTCACACTTTAACTCATATATATCTATCAGTCAGAATTCAGGGTCAGACTCTTCCCTCACTAACTCTGCATACTCCATGTCTGACATAAATGCTGGTTGCAAGGGAAGTAAAGTTAAAGGTATATCATATTTTTGGTTTATTTTAAATGAAAATTAAGAAAAGGACATTTTATAAAAACATTTATTTGTAATTTTTCTTCTTTTTTTTTTTTTTAAATACAAAATGTGAGCCAGGTGATTTCAGGACATGGTTTAGTGGTC
Organism: Merops nubicus; assembly: GCF_000691845.1. Taxonomy (NCBI): domain Eukaryota; kingdom Metazoa; phylum Chordata; class Aves; order Coraciiformes; family Meropidae; genus Merops; species Merops nubicus. The sequence goes on from NW_008588943.1 coordinate 82,727, forward strand.
ATGCTAGTGTTGGGCTGATGGTTGGACTTGATTTTAGAGATCTTTTCCAACTTTAATGATTCTGGGATTCTGTAAAGTGAGAGTCTTTTGTGGTAATGTCAGGAACTTCTCAACTTTTTAACTTTTATGTGTAAAGTCTGATCATTTCACTGTGTAGCTCCAGCTTTACCATGACGAATCAAACCCTGAAAAAGCTGAGTGTTCGTTAGACCAAAATCAAAAGTTACAATATATAATACTACAGTAATAGCAAAGTTTGTGTGAGGGGTTTTGTTAACGTTTGTTTGGTTTTTTTTTTTCCCCTAGGAGCCATTTTTATCATTGAGAGCTTGGATTATGAAAGTTCTCATGAGTACTACTTGACAGTGGAAGCCACAGATGGAGGCACACCTTCATTAAGTGATGTTGTAACAGTGAATATTAATGTAACAGATATCAATGACAATACTCCAGTGTTCAGCCAAGACACTTACACTGCAGTAATCAGTGAAGATGCTGTGCTGGAACAATCAGTCATTACAGTACGTATATTGGTTGGTTTTTTTTTTTCTGTGAAATACTGTCATGACAGTCATACTTTGCATCTTGAAGGAAAAAATATAGATTTGGAGATGGACATAAATTAAAAGATAAGGTTGCCACTGAGTTAATTGAAACTTTATTTTGAAGAAGTTTCAGAACCAGGGACATGACATGCTGTGGGAAAGTAGATGGTATTTTGTGATATATTTATGGTCTCCTCATGAGAACATGACTTAATTTTCAGAAGAAATTCAGAAAATTAAGTGATGTTGTTATGTTCTGTTTGGATGACATTTCTCATGAGAGCCATGTGATGGACCAAACCAGTTGTATTCATCTTTAGGATCAGAGTCTATTTTGACCTGTTTTAAATGAGACTGTAATGTCCCTTAGGTTATGGCAGATGATGCTGATGGACCTTCAAACAACCACATTCACTATACGATTATAGATGGCAATCAGGGAAATCCTTTTACAATTGATCCTACTAGGGGTGAAATAAAAGTGACTAAACTTCTGGACAGAGAAAAGGTAGGTTTCTGAAGCTTTTTTGAGTAGTTTAGATTAATCTAGCTATATGTAATTCATGACCACCATTTTTTAGAAATTACAATTTATAAATTACCATTTCATGTTCCAAAATTAATATAGTTGTAATAAAGTAAAAGCATCTTTTTATGTCACTGCTTTTTGCGGGAGGGGAGGAAGAGAAAGGATCAAATAAGTGAAAGCAAGATTTACTTGGGGTTTGCACTAAAATATTTCTTCCTTTAAAAAAAAGTGTTTGTTACTTTTTGTTCCTTATTGAATGTTGGGGTTTTTGTTTCCTATTGTAGATTTCGGGCTATACCTTGACAATTCAAGCTTCAGATAATGGAAACCCACCTAGAGTGAACACAACCACAGTTAATATTGATGTTTCTGATGTAAATGACAATCCTCCAGTATTCTCAAAAGGAAACTATAGTGTTATCATCCAGGTAAAGATAGTGAAGTAGTCAAATCAGTAATATTATTGGACTGTTAATTTGTGACTTGAAAAATTCTGCAAGATATATGATAAACCTAATGGTTCAATTTTATTCCTCTGTGTTTTTATTATTTATGGCTGTTGGTAAAATTCCTTACCTGAAAAAGTGCTGAGGGTTACAAAATTCATATTCTGCAGTTTAGAAATTTACGGTGCAAGTTGAGCATATTCTTTTTTTCATGTACTTTGTGTGTGGGGAGGTCTATATGTTATACGTTTCATTTATGTTTATAGCATCCTTAGCGTCATATAGAGAGGTTAAAATACATGATTTTACTATTTCTTTAAATCCTAGAGTTACTGCTTAGAGATGGATACTTTAGATACCTATTACTGTGAAGCAAGTGTGCACTGTGACACATATGTCAACACTTAGTTTGTAGTCTCCTCTGGGAAGAGAAGTATTTCATAGTGCTACATACCAGTCCTTTGACTAATTTTGCACCTTTGGATAGCATTAATGGGCCAGGTTATCACATGGCTCCCATGTACTTGCCTGATTTGAGAAACACTCTGCTAAAGCAAAGATAGCAGAGGCAGTGTTTTCACTTCTTGTCTTCCTGAATCCAATGGAGAATAAATGGAAGGAAACAAAGGAATTGTATTAAGGCCTTCTTACTAGTAATGTGAGTGAGTTCAATCCCTTGGCTCCTTTTGCTGTTGCTGGTGCCTGGCCTTGTACAATAGATAAGTGGGGATCAGGCAGTGTTATCTGGTACACTGTGCCATCCTAACTTACCAATTCTGTTTGAGACCACATATGTGATTTGTAAAAGTAGCTTCCTAAAAGGACAAAGTGATTAATCTCCACCCAGCATATACAGAGTATGCAAGTATGATGTCCTGGATCTCTTTATTTAAAAAAAAAAAAAAAAAGCTACAGATTTGTATGTTTGTGTGCTGTTAAAGGTATTTTGCTTTCCCCAGTTACAATCTTTCTTGAAGTGGATGTTGACTAAGGTATCCCCTAAAACTGCAGACTATATACCCAATGTCTGTAATGTTTCCCTTTCTCAATTAAAAAGGAAGACCTTGTGCTTTATAGTGCATTCACACCAACCTGCCCCAGTATGAGGGTAGCAAAGAACAAGCTGGAGGAGTTGCCCGAGAATGCCAGTGTGCATTTCCTGACATACTGAAGAGGGATGTATTTGGACACAGTTGCAAATGTGCTTAGCTGTTGCAAAAATCAAATTACTTTAGATGTCCAAATGTAAATATTTGTATTTTAAAATTGTGGTCCTTGCCTTTTTTGCTGAAGGGGATAAAAAGCCTTCAGCTGCAATGTCTGATAATTAACTTGACTTCCTCTTTCAAGAACAAAGAGTATGCTTGTTATTAGGACTATTTGCAACTGTGGAAGGATAGTATAGTGGTTTTGTTACCATTGTGTTTCAAAGTAACACTTCTACTTTTGGGTGGGGTTTTTTTGTTTGTTGTTTGTTTGTTTGTTTTCACTTAAAATATGTACACCTATAAAAAAACTGGTCAATACGGTATAGCACAAATATTCTGGAAGAATTGTTACAGGTGTTAGATAAGGGGGTGGGCTGTACCTGATTCATGACAAACCAAAATGTGTGAAGAGTCTGAAACCTCAGGCATCCATGTGATGCAAACTTGAGCGGACTTTATAATGCAGATTTTAAAATCTGGATTTCATGTTGTAACCAGACTATGGCTCTAGCATTTGTAACCATAGTGAGAAAACTAATTAGGGACACAAGGGGTCAGGTACGGGAATGTGTTTTTCTAATCCTCCCAGCAAAGGTATTGGACTATTCCTAACAGGTGTTTTAGCTAAATTTGAAAAATTTGATGCCTAGGTAATTAACCTATGGTAATCTCAATTCAGACCAAAAGTGGAAAATGTAAAGTTTCAAAGCTGAGCTACTTTGAAAAATATGAGAAAAAGTGGAAAATCAGAAAGTTAAAAAATATACTGCTTTCCTTCTTTTACTTTTTTCATCATTAGAGGGTAGCGTTTTTCCTTTAAAAATGTTGTCATTCTGATTTCTCTTATGCTGATTAAATAGTTTGACAGTACTTTAATTTTTCCCTATTGTGAAAAATCAGTGTCAGGCTATATCATCAGTTAAAACAAAACCAATGTATTTTATTGTGCATTTTTAGGAAAATAAGCCTATTGGATTTAGTGTGCTACAGCTAGTGGTGACAGACAAGGATTCTTCTCACAACGGCCCTCCTTTTCACTTTACCATCCTGAGTGGGAATGAAGAGAACACTTTCCAGGTTAACCAGCAGGGAGTACTGACAACAACTACTGCACTGAATCGCAAAGTGAGGGATCACTATTTGCTTCATGTTAAGGTAGGACGTGCTGCCTCTACCTGTTTTGTGTTGTAAGTATTTAGTTACCATCTCCTACTCTTGCCGAATCCACCACTTTTCCCTGCCTACCCCTTGTCTTTCTGTTACAAGATCCTGATGTGTGCCAAGTAGTCATTTGAGGCAAGTTTTTGAGGTAACCTCTTCAGAAACAGAGTCTGTTGGTTTAAATGGAAATCTAGAGGTCTAATACCTTAATTAAACTCACAATAAGGGTAAGGTGTAAGTGCAAAGTTAACTGGGTGAGTGGTCTTGATAAACCCTTTGCCTTTCATGTGGGATGCTGGAAAAGCCGGCAGAGTACAGGTCCCCTGGGACACCTACTTTTGGCTGCAGACTTCCTCTGGCCACTGTTGCTTAGATGCTTGAAGGTGTGAACTGCACTACACTGATATGAGGGAAACAGGGATATTGAAAGTTGTATATCATAACAGTGCTGAAATATTTTTCTGTAGTGCCACATTCTTTTTCCAATGGCAATTGAAAACATAAATTTTTTAAAGTTTGGAAAACCAAGTCGGTGAGACTTTGTCATAGCATTGAAACTTGCAGCAGAGAAGTACTGGAAGATCTCAGAATCTTGCAGTGGAAAACATGGCCTGAAACACAGAAATTGCCCTCAAGTGCTCTAATTTGTGCCTACTTTTGCCATTGTTGTGCAAAAAGACCAGACCGTGTCCAAAAATCTAGGTTACATTAACATAGCTAAGTTCTCTAAAATGCTTCTTTGTAACCTAATGTGAGAAAAGCTCAAACCAATTTTTTTAATCTTATCCAGTCCTTTTTAATTCAGTTATAAATTAAGCATCTATGAACAGGGGACTTAAAATTAGTAGGCTAAAAATAGCTGGCCTTAATTCTTAAACTTCATTTCCAGATTCATGTTTTAAGAAAAATTCTTATCTTTAGTTTTTACAAGAGGACTTCGTTTAAATCTCCACATTATTATCATACATAATAACAGACAATTTCTGAGTAAAAATGCATTTGCAGTTTTAAAGCAGTTTTACTGTCTGCGTTAGTGTGTACTAAATTCTGTCCAAATTGGGATAATGATTCTGTTGTATTTACACAAAGTCTCTCTCTTTTCTTTGGGAAAAGAAAAATTCCCACAGGTTTTGTCATTTGCTGTTTAAGTCACTAAGTTGTTATCAGGAGACATCAGTAAAAGAACCAGCATAGACAAAGGTTCCCTTTTAATCTAGGGTTTGAGAATTGAGATTAAAAAGGGGGCAGGGAGGTACAACATCCCTCTTAGCCATCTTTTTCTCAGTAAAGATCTGCTAGTTAGTGGTGGGACAGATTAGCCTTCAGGGTACCTAAGTGATGTCTCTGTTGGCCTTCCTCAGCTGCAGGAGGCCCAAAGAGCAGTGGAGCTGGGCTTAGTCACACTTGCTTTAATAGACTTTCCAAGTTCCATACCAGTTCCCCAGTCACCTTTTTGTTTAGGGAAGAAGAACCAGCAATGGTTTTCCTGTACGTTCAATCAGTTTAATTTTATATTTGATCTAAGCAGTAACTAATTTCTATTTATTTTGCTTCTAAAATATATTCCTGTGAATGCATGCACAGGCAAGTACATCTGTTCTATGTGGACTGTTACACTGCCTGTCACATCTGATGCTGTAGCTGCACCTTTGGCCCTTCCTAATGTGCCTGTCTTTTCCTAAGCATGAGGTGCCTCTCTAACACCTTCCTCTGATTGGAATCATGCAATTCTTTCATTTCCAAGCCACTCCCTAGGCTTGTAAACAGCCTGTTGTTGCTTCAGAAATCTCTTTAGCTAGCAGAGCACTTGAAAAGTGCCTTTTTTCTAGGAAATTAACAAGGGCTATTTTAATGATATCTAATAGCTAAACAAGTGTCTTTAAAAATACATATTCATTTAGAAAAAATGCTTCTCGGAGACTGTAAATCATTAAAGCAGACTATACTAAGATGCATCTTTTGTGTGCTGTACCACTCAATCTCAGCATTTTGGACCTGTCAGATCTCTTGATTTGCAAGTTCCCCGCATGGATTTTGGAAATATGCCACTGTTTTTTAATTGCCATTTCTCATCCTATACTATGATAGTAGTTTTTAAATAGACACAGTGCTATAATTTGCTATTATCTTCTCCTTAGTGAGCCACTATACATGAATATGAAGGGTACCCAAGACTAAAACTAACTTTTTGTTATCACAAGACTTCAGTTCCAATGATACATACAAAAATAGATACATGACTTTTGTGGAAAAATATTCTTCCCTTGTTCATTTAAAAGAAAGACTTCTCAAAGACTGTAGGAAGGCATCTTCTCAAGTTTACACTCTCTTTAATTTCTGCGCTTTCATCTTGCAGCTCACAAGTTAATGGCTGTGTATAGCCTCTTGATACTTGTTTTCATTTAAGTGACCTTCACTGATGTGCTTTTCAGTATTGACAGCTTTCACCTTAGTTGCTTTCTGAATGGATTGCTGAGGCAGAGGTCTTCTTATGTTATAGGCATACTTTAACTGGGGGGAAGTGGGGAAGCCAAAAAACCCACAAACAATTCCTCCCATATACACCCCACACACCCACTAGCAACTATAACCACAGAAATTGACTTAAGATGAGCCTTTCTTTTACTTTACTTTTGTGCTTTTAATAGCAATAAGGATGTTGGCTTGTTGGTTTTGGTTTTGGTTGGTTTTTTTTTTTTCCCCAAAGGCAACCTACATGTGCATGCCACTCACATTTGCTTTCTCACTCTCCAAAGGAAATAGATTATCCATTAACAAATGTCTCACAGCATTAGTGTGTGAAATCTTCAGCTATGAGTCATACAGTCCTTTGTGCCACACTCTGAAGTCTTTAGTTTAAAACAACAGCAGATTTTTTTACTATATCTGCACTACTGAAAAGTAATTTCTCCTGGGGCTCTTCTTTCCTTCTACTTGCTGTCCATTTGTTATAATTTTGCTTGCCTGTTTGTTTTAAGCCCTTTCTTGTTTCCCTGGGACATTTCTTCTGTAGATAAACTGCCTGACTTGTCGTTTCCAGGCAGAAATCGAGGCAAAACAAAACTTTGCCAGCTTGGGCTGGATCTCTCTCATTATTTATGTTTGGGTAACTAAAGGGCAAGTTTCTAGCCATGACTTTCTTTTGGAGCTAATGGATGAAGACAATTAGTTCTACGAGACATGCATTACCTTTTAAAAATGCTACAATTATGTGCTCATCCACAGATAAACTTTTGCCTGGAGTTTTTCCTCTTTTGCTTAAATATGTATGAAAAATCAAAAGCAGCTTCTCTGCATAGATCTTCAAAGTGTACCAACTACCTGTAGTCACTGTAAAATTATTACTTTGAACAATACAGGATTTCGTCCATCTTCTGAGCCCTGTCTTATCCCCTCCGTCCTTTCATATCTCTCTGATTCTTTAGCCTTACTTCCAGTGAGTGGGAAGGAGCTCTGGGAAAAAGATGGACAGGAAACAAGAACTGAGAAATAGAAAGGGAACCCAAGAGAATGCTTTTTTCTCACTTTTCTACTCTTTTTGTCCCCTCTTAATATCACAGTGTATGGTTTTGTCAAAAAGGGGTGGAAGACATAAAGTTTAAAAAGGCTTTAAAACTGAATTAGGATGATTATCTTACAGATAATTTACTGTTGTCTGTAGCAAACAGCAATGGTTTGAGTTGTTTGGGTTTTGGTTTGGTTTTTTGTTTTTTTTTTTTCCTCTCCATGATCGCAAATCATGAAAGACAACATAATGAAATGTAACTTTCTTCACTTATTGTTTTTCTTTGGAAGCCCTGTCTGGCATACTGCATTTAGATTTTCAAGACCACCTCCTAAGAACTGTGGTGAAGTGTGTTGTAAATTTCTAGGGGGTGACTCATCTCAAGTTTGTAATGTTTCCATGCTTCAAATAAAAAGGGTTCAAGCACCACCTGCTGTCTGAAAGCAGCTACTGTGCATTTGTTCTCTGCTAGAAATGTTAGCAGCTTCGTGCTGTTTCCAGGTATTAAGAAAACTATAGCCTTTTAATTTTGGAAAAAGTAAAAATGTGTTTGTGTGTGCCTGGTTATAAGCTTTAAAAATTTTCAATATTAGCTTTTATGTCAGTACTTGTGTTATGAAATCTGCTTAAAGCATTTTCCTGTAGGAACTTTCTTTTTCATAGAAACGCACAATTCTACTGTATGCAGTACGAGTGTCTACAGCAGAATTTGAGATAAAGCAAAAACCTAACTCTTTCCTCATCTTCCTTTAGGTGGCAGATAATGGAAAACCACCACTGTCATCTTTAACTTACATTGATATTAGAGTTATTGAGGAAAGCATTTATGCTCCAGCAATCCTGCCTCTAGAAATCTTTATCACAGCCTTTGGAGAAGAGTATTCAGGTGGTGTGATTGGAAAAATTCATGCTACCGATCAAGATGTTTATGATACTTTGACATACAGTCTGGACCCCAAAATGGAATCCTTGTTCTCCGTTTCCAGTACTGGTGGTAAACTAATAGCACATAAAAGGTTAGACGTGGGACAATACCTTCTAAATGTCACTGTTACGGATGGAAAATTTACAACTGCAGCTGATATTACTGTACACATCAGACAAATCACACAAGAGATACTAAATCACAGCATTGCGATCCGCTTTGCAAACCTGGCCCCTGAAGAATTCATCGGTGATTACTGGCGCAATTTTCAGAGGGCGTTAAGAAACATCTTGGGCGTGAGGAGAAATGACATCCAGATAGTTAGTTTGCAGCCTTCTGATCCTCCTTCAAATCTTGATGTCCTCCTGCATATTGAAAAGTCTGGTAGCTTTCAGCAACCAATGAGAATTTTGCTCCACAAGATAAACTCTTCTGTGCCTGACCTAGAGGAAATTTTAGGTGTCCGGATAATCGATGTTTTTCATAAGCTTTGTGCAGGCCTAGATTGTCCTGTAAAATTTTGTGAAGAAAAAGTAACAGTGGATGAGAACATCATGTCAACCCACAGCACAGCAAGGTTGAGTTTTGTCACTCCCCGTCATCACAGAACAGCAGTTTGTCTTTGTAAAGGTAAGAAAAGCAGCAAGGAATACCATATCCTTGAAAAGATTGTTCTGGTTTTGAACAGCCATAATCCACAGGGGAAAATATGTATCACAGGACAAGATTAAGAATGTCCTTTAACCCTCACTACACAATTTGCCTAATTTTATTCAGAGTAAGGAGTAAATATTTCTTGTCTCATTACCTCTTTTTAACAGTTTACAATTCATGGGAGGGGATTTTTTTTTTATATATAGATACACCTTTATTTCCCCTTTTGTGCAAAAGTTCCTTTTTTTGTTGCCCATTTTAAATTTGCAAGTCATTTTTAGTCCTGTACACACAAAGGTTAAGTTTTTGCAAAGTACCTGAATAGCTCCTCTTTTCTGCTTAGAAGAATAGCCCATGCAACTTCCAAACTTGGCTGGAAATGACAGAGTGAACTGAGAAATGAATATGCATTAAGATATGTATAGGTATACAGACTTATAACAGAAAAATAATTTGTCTTTATCTCTGCGGAAAACAATATTACTTTTTAAAATGATTGCTTAACTGGGTGAAATTGCTTATCTTAAGTAAACACTTAAAGCTTGCTCCTTTTCTGTCTCGGATATAGATTCACTCCTCTCCTGCTCTCTCCAATCCATTCTGTCCATGTTTAATATCTATATGGGTTTTATGGTGTATGATAGTAATGGTGAACCTTAAACCACAACACCAGTTTCCAGATTTTACCAATTGAGTTGAGTAGTCGAGATAACCATGAGCATCAGCTACTATCCGCCATGTGTCTAGTCTGTGTTTGTGCCAGTCATGTCCCATAACTGTTACTTCACTTCCTTGTCTGATAGTTAGGAACATCATTTGGGTTGCTTTCAGGTACTCGACTTAAGTATCCTTTTTTAAAAAATACCATTACCACCAATGGTAGAGAAATATCTTATTTTGTTTTACAGAAGGGAAATGCCCCGTGGTGAATAGTGTGTGTGAAGGAAACCCATGCCCTGAAGGTACTGAATGTTTAGGAGATCCCAAGGAAGGAAAATACACCTGTGTTTGCCAAGACAGCAAAGCTGGACAGTGTCCTGGTAAGAAATTAACTCTAAAAATCCCTGAACAAAACCATGTTACTTCCACAAAAATAAATTTGATTCCAGTCCTGTGTTAACACATTTTGTGCTTCTCTGTATTTCCAAGCAGCAGCTGGCTCTGCTGCGACGTTTGCTGGGAGCAGCTACGTGAAATATCGTCTCATGGAGAATGAGAACAAAGAGGAAATGAAGCTGACAATGAGACTTAAAACTTACTCTGCTCATGCAGTTGTTATGTATGCTCGAGGAACAGACTACAGTATCTTAGAGGTATGTTAAAATCTCCTAGTACATATCTCCGCTTTTCTTCGTACTATCTTCATCTTTTTATGTCAGAATAAAAGTTTGAATCATAAGATCTCTGTAGAATTGTTATAATTGAGAATTGCCTTAAAGGTAGTGTGTTATACATTCAGGTGACAAATATTTACAGGATTTTTATTTTTGTGTGTAAATGCAGTTGTTTTCTTTAATGTTTTAAAAACAAAATTTACAAATGAAACCCTTGAATTATCTATTTTAAATAACAACTTTAAATTTATTAAGTCCATACTGAAAAGTCACTTAAAACACAAGATGGAAGGTCTTGAAGTATTTTAATCTTTTGATACGATGATCTGTGACTTGTTTACTAGAGGGAAGTACACAGTATACATTTTAATGAAAAGAACCATAGTGAATGAATCACAGTCACTGACTATTTGGAATACAATGTTATTAAACTGCCTTTTATGAACACCACCATCATCCTGTTTCTCCAGCAAACGTAAACTTTTATAGGCATCGATATTTCATATCTTTAAGCATTCAGACTGTTGGTTGATGTTGTGGCTTTCCTCTGTAGATTCATCACGGAAGGCTGCAGTATAAATTTGATTGTGGCAGTGGACCTGGGATTGTCTCTGTTCAGAGCATCCAGATTAACGATGGCCAGTGGCATTCCGTATCCCTGGAAGTGGATGGAAATTACGCACGCCTTGTTCTGGATAGGGTGCATACTGCATCTGGTACTGCTCCTGGCACACTTAGGACACTAAACTTAGATAATCATGTCTTTTTTGGTGGTCATATTCGGCAGCAAGGTACAAGACATGGTAGAAGTCCTCAGGTTAGCAATGGTTTCAGAGGCTGTATGGATTCTGTTGTACTTAATGGACAAGAGCTGCCCCTAAACAGTAAGCCACGAAGTTATGCACACATGGAAGAATCTGTAGATGTGACTCCTGGATGCTTACTGACTACCACTGAAGGTTGTTCAAGCAGCCCATGTCAGAATGGAGGCATCTGCAATGCACTGTCAAATGGAGGTAAGCTGTGCTATATTCTTCTGCTATATTCTTAGTTTTCAAAACTGCTTTTCCGCTTCCCTGCCTTAGAGCACAAAAATGCCTTTGTGAATAACTCCTGCTTTCCCAGGGAGTTGTAGAAGGCTGCTTGTTGTGCAGGTAGGAAGGCTGTGTCTGTTTTTATTCTAGACTCAAGTTCTTGGGGTATGAAGTAAACAAAGTCCATCAGAAAAACTGGGGGTTTAATCTTCAATACCTGAGGTCCATCCTCTTAACTGCCTACTTTATAGAGTCTTCCTTTAAAAATTCTGACATCATTGTCACAAGCTTGAGTTTTGTGAGAGAAATGGAAGTTAACCTTCAATCATGTTCAAGAAAAACCTGAACTGTTAGACTCCTTCATCTTCCAGTAAAAAATATTTCTATTTCTTCCCATCCTCTCTCTCTTTGAATAGGGCGGTGTGCAGGGAGCATTTTATCTTAAAATCCTCTCTGCCCACCTATGGATTTATCTAAAATCCAGTAAAGCCATGTGTGCCTTTCAAAAAGACTGTATTGTATTTCAGGTTACTACTGCAAGTGTGCACCTTTGTTTATGGGAACTCACTGCGACGTAAGTGTCAACCCATGTGCTTCCAACCCCTGCCTTTATGGTGGTACCTGCATCCCAGTCAGTGATGATTTCATCTGCCAGTGCCGAGGACAATACACAGGCCAAAGGTATGTTTGTATGGTTTCCTCGACTAGCGAACCCCTTACACAGTAGGCTATAAACGTAATGCTTTTCCTGTTTTCTATCTGTTTTCTGCTTAAAGCTCAGCTTTTGAAACCCACTGAAGTTAATTGAAATTAATGCCAGCCCCTGTGTTACAACCCTGAATATCACACTGTATATGCATTTGCAGTAAGGTTCATTCATGACTTCTTTTTTCTTCCCCCCCTTTTTGGCCTTTGCAGGTGCCAGCTGGGTCCATATTGCAAAGACAATCCTTGTAAAAACAGTGGCAAGTGTATTGACAGTTTGGATGGACCCGTTTGTGAGTGTGAAGCAGGCTTTCGTGGAGAAAGGTAGGTAGTGTTGCACATATTGCATTTTTAAGTGTTACTTAGCAGTTCAAACTGGTTGAAATCTGGAATACTGATAAACTAGAAAATTGCCTGGTAGTCTACAGTACTGTATATTAAATATATCTAGACTTGTTGAGAACAAGGAGACTAAACCAAAGATTCCTGAGGGAAGCTAACCACCATTTCTCTGCTCTGTTTCTGGTAGGTGCCTGACTGATGTTGATGAATGCATAGAAAACCCGTGTCTTAACGGTGCCCTTTGTGAGAATACTTATGGTTCCTACCACTGCAATTGCAGCCGTGGCTTTGGAGGAAAGCACTGCACGGACATCGTTCTGAACAAATACGTTTCCACATCATGGAACATTAGCTTGGCTGAAGTGATTGGGATTATTGTTTTCATCACAGGAATATTCTTTTTAGTTGTGATTTTTGTTGTTTGCCGCAAAGTTATTAGTAGAAAGAAGAAGCACCAGCCAGAGCCTGAAGACAAGCAACTAGGAGCTACAACAGCTTTCTTGCAAAGACCTTATTTTGATGCAAAATTGAACAAGAACATCTATTCTGACATCCCACCACAGGTTCCTGTTCGTCCTATTTCATACACTCCAAGCATTCCAAGTGATTCCAGGAACAATCTTGACAGGAATTCTTTTGAGGGATCTGCTATCCCAGAGCACCCAGAGTTTAGTACTTTTAACCCAGATTCTGTACATGGTCACCGGAAAGCTGTAGCTGTTTGCAGCGTAGCACCAAATTTGCCACCTCCACCTCCTTCCAACTCTCCTTCAGACAGCGATTCAATACAGAAACCCAGCTGGGATTTTGACTATGACAGTAAGAAATGTTCTTATTTTATTACTTTCCTGTTAAAGGTGTGCTTGGTACAATTTTAATATGAGTGCAAAGTCTCTATCTATGCCTGTTAAGGGTACACAAGGCATTATGACTTTACTGGGTTTTGAGTCCGATTGGGCTTCGTGCTCTTTTTTGTAAAAATATGTAGGTATCAGCTGTAAACTTTATTGACTTTCTAATCTAGAATCTATTAATCACCTTACCTGAAACCTTTTCTTTCAGCTAAAGTGGTAGATCTTGATCCCTGCCTTTCAAAAAAGCCTCTGGATGAAAACAACTCCCATCCTTACAGTGCTAGAGAAAGCATGTCTGAGGTCCAGTCTCTCAGCTCCTTCCAGTCTGAATCATGCGATGACAACGGTATGTAAAATACAATAATTCTGTACTGCCACTTACATTCATTTGGTCTGTCTTTGCACCTGTATCTCTTAAATATCAATAGGACTTACATGTATCAAATATATATTAAATAATAAGTTATTTAATATATATCTGTATTTACTTATGTTAATAGTCACATGTTAATTTTTTTAAGTATTTTGCCTATCTTACACCTAGTGTTAAGGTAATGCAATTAAGATTATATATAAACATTCTACTGTTAAGATATCAACAGTGAAATTGCAGCACAAGGTGTTCAGAGCCTTGTGTTTAAAAGGTGTTAAAAGCATTTCAGGTTTGAGAAACTCTTCTAGGTAATCATTATTCAAGAATATAGTGAATTTTAAGAATGACCTCTGCACAGATATTAGTTGCACTTTGACATTCAGCTCTCGGTAAAAAGCTTTCTGGTGTTACAGTTTCATTTGTTTCCTTCTCTTTTTCTTGCTGCAACCTCAGCTCCCATATGGATCAGATCAGTTCTGAGTGAGAGCAGAGTTTAAGGGACTGCTTGTAAGTTTGATTACTTTAGTAATGAAGGAAGCTGCACAAAAAGGAATTTTGTTAAAGTCAAACAGTATATTTGGCTTTCACCATGATTAAAATGAATTAATAAAAAAAATTCATACATTAATAAAGCCAGTATAAAAATGTAAATATTTTGATTGCAACTCTAGTCCATCAAAATATAATCAGCGTATGTGTTTGTGGGTTTCATTATTATTAATTGGAAGTCTTTTGTGTTTCCATTGCAATGACAGATGCTTTTAGAGTTGCTCTGCAGGCATCTATGTATTCAGAAACATTTCAGACTGATTGGACAAAGCAACAGTTATCTTATAACGTAATTCACTAAGTTAAGGTCTTTTGACTCCAATTTCTGCTTTTGTCTCTGTACGGTAAAAAGAATTTAAATTCCTTTAGTTTAGGAATCAAGAATATTCTGCTTCTGATGAAGTAGAGTGATTTGTTCTTAACAGCATGAAAAGAAACATTTGTGTTATGACTGGTGAAAGTAAAATGATATGCGTACAGCACCCATCCTTTTATCAGTAGACCTGATATTGACTTTAAACTGTTCTTCCTGTGGTATTGTGTTGTGTGGTACATGTTGTTCTCCCCTCCTCTCCATCCCATATATTTTGTCTACTATTGCATTTCTTGTCATGTACTGATCACCCCATTAATATGCCACAGCTATTTCTCTTAAAATGACATCATAGATATTATTCCTTCCTTTTTGATAGATTCTAAATTTACTCATTTGAAATTTAATCCCCAAGCCATGCAAATAAATTGCATGTGCTTAATTCACCCTACCCACTAATCCTTCTCTCTTCCAAAACGATCTTGGGAAAGGGAAGACATACATACATTCATTTCTGAGGTGTTTTTAAGTAAGAATGTCACAGCCTGAATCTGGCATTCCTACTGTTATACCACTGCTTGCACACAACTTAAGTTGGTCAGCAACTGAAGTTTTCAGTAGATATTTTTCATATTCTAGTATTTGTTCATTTCAGTGAAAATTTTTTCCCCTGGTCCTACATTGGCAGTGGGGAGGAAGTAGTATGCAGTCTAAAAGGGGATGCCTAATGCAATACTCCTTAATTAATTCACCCAACATTAGCTTTTAGAAAAGCCTAGTTTATTGCCATCTACCCAAAGTATTATGCATATAGTATGTTTAGGCAACATTTCAGAAATTCTAACACAACTAAAGCAGAGTTGTGCTTATGCAGAATTTGCTTGGGAAGTCTTTTTTGTGCCTATCAAGAATAAAATTCATGTGTAGAGATGTATTTTATGTATTATATGCAACTGCTTTCTAGATAGAGATTTCTAGAGATTAAAAGTATATGTACATCAATAGTCTTAGCTCTATAAAATAGTAATGAACTGCAATTTTACAGTGTTTTTTTTTGTATATCTGTATTCTGTTTAAAGTGATACTAACTATAGGTTTTTTAATTTGCTTCCTTTTATACCTTTTACAAGCTTCCATAGTGACTGTAATACACCTTGTCAATGCTGTTGTTGACTCGGTGGAAAAAGAAGGTATATACATGTTTTCATATTTATTTACTGCTTTGGCAGAATAATGCACGTTTATCTTCTAGTAATGTAGCCCTAACAGATGGGAGTTATAAAATATTTACTTGGACTTCCTCATAAGTTTTAGCAAAGATACTGTATATCCGTTTGTATTTTCATATATATGCTGTAGCTATGCTCGTGGACAGGTTTAAAAGTGTGATTTCTTGGAAAGAAAAGCATTGGCATGACAAGATCTTGGTGCTTACCCTCTTCTGAAAATATTCACACTAAAGCTCCCAGCAGAATTGAGATACCATCAAAGGCAATTACATATACTTATAGATGAAAAAGCAGCAGCCCCAGCTTCATTTTCTTCTCCCAGCCACATCTGTTGGCACCTTTTCCTG